>NW_026932956.1:0-54009 GCF_032062105.1 Saccostrea cuccullata
ATTGTTCTTCTACCAACAACAAAGTCGGTGGCAATCAATGTTTTAAACAAAATCTATGTAAAGCTATAAGTTTCAGAAAAGTACTGGCTTTTTCAAAGTGTCTAGACAAATATTTATTTCAGATAAGAAAACATTTACCAACTTCTAAAAGTCAACAATTAATGCCTATATCATATTCTGAATTTGGAGCCAAGTACATGTGTATATATCTAAAATACATGATGCCATCTTAATGAGGACACATCCTAGTAAATGTTTATATTTTAAAATACACTTGCCAAAAGTTTTTTGTTCATATACAACAAATACCGGTATGCATGCATGTGTGTTTCAAATAATTGAGGGATGGTTACATGAGCATCCTACATACAAGTGTGTAACCACCTGGAGTGATTTGAAAGTGATTTGTTAAACTGAAGTGATTTGTTTGCAATTTATTTGAAATGATTTGTTCGCGATTTATTTGGAGTGATTTGGTTGCGATTTGTTCAACAGAAGTGATTTCTACACGATTTATTCAAAGTGATTTCGTTGTGATTTGCTTACAATTTGTTAGGAGTGATTTGTTAGCTCATTTGCATGGGAATTTGCATCACTTACAAATCATCTTCAAATCACTGATTCATTAGTGATTTCTTAGAGTGATTTGTTTAAGGATTTTTTTCACTTGGGTCTTGTTTATATTAATGCTGTCGTGTATAAAGTGCTATAAATGGCTTTTCATTGAAGTAAGGAAGATTGAGTCAATGTAATATTCCCTTGATTTTCATTGATCTTTTATGCATATTTGTAAGTAATTGAATTGACACAATTTAAAATATGAATTTAAGAATTATACCATGTCAGATTCATATATTCATATCAATTTGATGTCAATTGATCTTGATTAGATATCTAACAGATTTTTTAATGATGCAATCTTTTTATATAGATCAGATTCCAGTCCAGTGCTGTGTACAAAGGACTCTCCTCAGTCAATCAATGTAAGGCGTCAGCACCACGTACAGTATATGTACAGTATATGTACAGTGTACAAGGTACAGTTGTGATCTCAGGGCCAACAGAAATTACAGAATCTGTTTTACTTGTCTCGACATGTCATGACATCTAATTATTGTACATTATGCAAATTTTGAAGACGGACAAATATCATTTGATATATAAAAATGTAGATAAAATCAGATTAATTTGTTAATAAGCAATATTTGTTAAAAAAAAGTCTAGAGACAAATAAATAAACTTAATGTAAATACTGTATATCATGTTTTAAAGAGACAATTATTGAATGATCTAAAGAAGTACATTTAAAAAAAAACTGTAAAGAGAGTCTGTGTTTTTGATGTCAATAATTCTAGCACTGTGTTGTAATTTACAGAGAGATCTCCCTGACTGAGGAAATCAACATAAAACCACAGGATGAAGAGGAAATAGATGTCTGCTGTCAGTGATGTATAGAGCAGTGCTACAGAAATCTGTCGCCGTGTCTGGTGTTAGTCGGTGTCGTCACATTACCCGTGTTACATCAGACCGGGTCTGGATCAGTGATAAGGAAGGCAATCTTATACTGACTAACACCAGAGGAGAAGAACTAGACAGTGTGACAGATATAGGTCGTGTTGTGGGAGGACACAGTGTGAATTCTAACGGTGATGTAATTTATATAGACAGGGAATATAACATCATTAAACTGTCTACAGATAACAAAGAAAAGACTACGATAATAAAGTACAACACATCACCATGGAGACTAAGGAGTGTCTACAGCTCCCCCTCCACTGGAGACCTGCTGGTCGTGATGTATAGACGTGATACAAAGACAGGCAAGGTAGTGAGGTATAACTCCACAGGAGAAAACATCCAAACCATACAGCACGACAACATCTCAGGTCAGGAACTGTATAGATCACCTATCTACATCACAGAGAACCGCAATGGAGATGTTATTGTGTCTGACTGGGACGTGGACCATGCTGCTGTAGTGGTGACAGATCGTGACGGTAATTACCGATTCTCCTACAGAGGTCATCCATCAGGATCAGGACTATATCCACATGGAATCTGTACTGACGCGCTGTCACACATCCTGGTGTGTGGTTGGGTCACCGACTCAGTACAGATGTTAGATAGTGAGGGTCACTGTCTAACAGAGATAAAGACACGACAACACGGAATAGACTATCCATGGGGCCTGAGTTATGATGAGGACACACAACTTCTGTGGGTAGGGGCAGCTGACAACAACACAGTCAACCTATACAGAGTGGTAGATACAGACTCTCTGACTGGTAAGTAATGTTGTATATTGTTATAGTTAAGTTAGTTTAATTAGTTTAATTGTTTTACAATACTGTATGTACACATATGATAGATAATTTAATTGTTACTGGGAAAGTAATTAAACTACAATGATTGTTTTCAGTTTGATAACAACCCTTGCAGAAATAAATCCTGGAGGGTCAGGAGAAGTCAGGATAACCTGGGATTTTCCTGAGATATCCTGTCATGTCCTGCTCTCCAAAAATTTTTCTCCTGACAATTGTCATATCCTGAGATGTCCTGATATCAGGTTCAGGATTTTATCAGGACATGTCAGGACTTTATGTGAACACTTCACCAGAACAGGATCTTCCCAGGATTTTTTCAGGACTTTTACAAGATATCAAGTCCTGACACAAGGAAGTCTTAAGAATTTTGATATTTTCTGAACTAAAACAAACTGAATCAAATAAGTCCCGGTATATCTTGAGATCAGGACTGTTCAATTGAAAGTCCCAGAATATCCTGAAGTCAAGACACAATATCTCTATGTGGCCCCTTCATTGCAATTGCCCATGTGTTAAGTATTAATTCTTTCTGATGATAGCATCACAAATGATTTGGGGCCAGGCAGGAGTTTCTTTAATTCATTGACCATCTAATCTTCATCCCATCAATGTACAAAAGCTTCCCTCGACCTAAACAACCTGTTGTGTCCCCCACTGTTACTTAAACTAGGGCAGTATCCAATGAGGAGAGCCAGTCAGGATTTATGCGCCTTCTCAGACCAGTTCAAAATTTCAATACAAACCAAAATGTTAGTGAGGAACATGGAAGTATTTATACAGTAAAGAAGTGAAATATGTTGTGGGAAATACAGTATGTCATCACCATATTGAACTAGATGTCAACATTTAAAAGTTGATTGTGTCTATGTCCATAAGATGGGGAAATATTGAAGATACAAATGACCTGGATGCAGTGAAAGAAAAATTTCAAAGATTTGCTTGTGATATAAAGAATGCTAAGAAAAGGGTGAGTGCATGAGGTTAAATTTATATTTCCATCCCTCATTTCAGATTTATATGATTATATAGCATAGTTTGTTGATTAATTATAAGTAAGTATTTGATTTAGGTATAAAAACAGTATGTTATCAGTAAATACAATGCACATGTAAAATATATGTACATGAATTACATCATGATATCATGTAATTAAAATATTGTTTTATATATTATAAGATTTTAATATATGATCAAACATTTTCCTAAACAATTATTGCATATTCTCTGTAGTTTCTTTCAAGAACTATATAATAATATATAAGGATGGTCAAATGTACATTATTATAGTACACAGCTCAGTGCAGTTCTTTCAGTGTAATTTGTTAGTTTAATATTGATGCATATGATTTTTTTTATTGACTGCATGGTCTTTCATGACCAACTGAACTGTAAAAAATATACATGATATACATGTATATTTATTTTATTTATTTTGACCATTAATATAAACAATTTACTTTGATTAAGTGTTTTAAATAATAATTTGTAAAAATATCTTAATTTAATACTTTACAAGCCTAACAACAGAATGCATCCCTGGAGTCAGTGTTTCCACCATTCCTTGCATCATGAAAGACTTTTTAAGTTCCAAAGAAAAAAATTGATTAAAGAATAATTTTGATAAATAATAATCCTTTTGTCTTTTAGTGTACAGAAGGACATTGTCCACTTGAACCATCCTGTTTTTGAAAGACATGACAAAATCCTAGAGGTCATTATGACAATAAGGGGATTGTTGATCTCAGGAATATCTCAAGATATCCCAAGATTTTTACACTACAAAGTAAAATTCCTGAGGCCAGGATGATGACAGGATTGTAATCCCATGAAATCTCAGGATATCCCAGGATTTTCATGGTACCATGAAACATGTGAAATATTCCTGAGGTCAGGATAATTGTGGTACCAGGAATTCTCAAGACATATCAGGATATTTTGCTTTACCAGGATGTCCCGTGAAATCCTGAGAAATCCTTGTTCCAATACCATCCTGACAGTCCCTGAGGTCAGGTACCAGGATATTCCTGAGATTTCCTGGGATTTTTAACCAAGATATCTTGAGAAAATCTCAGGAAATCTTGGGATATCTTGGTCTATTTTCACAAGGGATATTACATGTTTAGTTTGATTACAACTTGACAAGAAATATTTCTATGATGAGGATACATTAATTATAAATAGTATTAAACTATAGATACATTATTCATATAATTTGTTTATTATTTAATTAGTGTTCTTATAATGTATACTTGGTTTTGGAAAATATTTTTTTAAAGCTTTGATGTCTTTGACAAACGCAGATTTGTAGCAAATGAAATTTAACATATTTTTTTTACATATGAAAATAAGTATTCTATTCTACATCATGTACACATGCTAAATATTCTAACTGGTAATTGATTGTTTGAACAACTTTGATTGATTTTAACTTCTGTTTTTGTTGACATGATTGTGGATGAAACTTTATAGTATATATATGCATGAATATTAAAGCTTCGGGTTCCTAACTTGAGGAAATCAAAGGGGGATCGAATGGTGTGGTTTAATGTTTGTTTAAGTGTTTGTATGTCACTAACACATGTCTAAGGAAATGGAATCTAGAGAACAGTCAACTGTTTAATGGGGTGTGGGGTGTGAGGTATAGGGAGGGGGACATTTTATTTCACTAAACAGTATATTGATATAGTTTTTTCAATACTTTATTCAAGCAAAAATAAGTCAATCTCTGAGAACATGGAGAAGACATACTGGTAGTTTTGATATCAACACCAGTGACATTAACACAGATCTGTCTAGGAATGTTGTGTATTTCTGTAGCAGGTGTTCATTAAATCAACACTGTGTACTGGGCTGACATTGTACATGTATATTACATATAGTGTTCACAGATTGTAGCGGTTATAACTAAGTTGCATCATCTTAGCAGAATTTGTGTGTGTGTGTGTGTGTGCGTGAGAGACTAGAGGGTGTGTGTGTGTGTGTGTGTGGATCAAATAGTAGTTAATCATTTACATTGCAGTTGACAACTAAAGATTAATCAAATGGTGAAAAATGAAAGAATGTGAAATTGTTCTTGACAAGTGTACAGTAATAAAATCAAGATGTGAGACTCACCCATAACATGAGTAATACAGGGAAACATTAAGAAAATATATGAGGATGATGAAATGCTAGATATATCTTTATATACTACATGTATATTGTGTATATTATTTTTTTTTTCTTGTGAAAAGATCTTCCACTGGAGGATTTCAAATGTGGGACTTTTATACCAGTTATATGGAAAAACATTAAGAACATATAAGATAATGATAAAATGCTAGAGATATCTTTATCTATTTTGTGTATATTGTTTTACAATTTTTCTTCTTTTTACTTGTTTTAAAAGGTCTCCCTCTGGAGGATTTCAAATGCAGGAAACATCCAAGCCGTCCGTTATCGCAGTTCTGTATCCCGTGTGACGTCACCTTGTGTCAGGAGTGCATCAGGACCTCTGATGATCATAAGAGACATGATGTTCGAGATGTAGAGAAATTATTCAGAGAAATTCACAAGAGAAAAGGTTTGTTATGATGAAGAATTTTTTTCATTCGAAAAATCAAGACCAAAATAATCAACTGTGTCCATCATTTTTTAGCTCACCTGTGCTGACAGCTCAATTGAGCTTTTCTGATCACATTTTGTCTGAAGTCCATCTGTCCCTCTGTCTGTAAGCTTCTCAAAGAACAACTGGACCAATTTTAACTAAACTTTCCAAAAAGCATCCTTGGGTGAAGGGGATTCAAGTTTGTTCATTTGAATGACCTTGCCCTAATTCAAGGAGATAATTTAAAAATAGTGCTAATTAAGTGGCATATTTTTAAAATCTTTTTCTCAAGAACCACTGGGCTAGGAAAGATGAAACTCATATGGAATCAACCTCAGGTAGTGTAGATTCAAGTTTGTTCAAATCATGACCCCTGGGGGTAGGGCAGGGCCACAAAGGAAGATCAAAATTTTACAAAGAAATTAATATAATGTGGGAAAAATCTTTAAAAATATTTTTCTAAAGAATAGCAAGACATGATTGGTCATATTTGTATGTAAGCATCCTCAGGTAGTGTAGTATGATATTTATTTAAATCATGACCCTAAGGGTAGGATAGGGCCACAATTCATGATCAAAATATTACATTTTAAGTTTACAATTGAAAAACAATTTTCTCCAAAACCACTGGGTCAGGAAAAATGAAAATCCACAGGTTGTGTAGATTTAAGTTTTTAGCTCTTCTGAGCCAAAGGCTCAAAGAGCTAATGCTATGGCCATTTGTGCGGTGTGCGTTAACTTTTTAGAATATTGGCCATAACTCAAGAACCCCTTGGCCAATTATTGTCAAATTTGTCACAGAGTATCCTTAGCCCAAGGGCTACCATTTATACTAAAACTAGGGGTGGGACCCTAAAACAAGGGGAGATAATCATGAAAATAAAACCAAAAGTACTGGTTGCTAAAAAATCCTCTTCTCCAGAACCACCAGGCAGATTTTCACCAAACTTACATACAAGGGTCGGGATATGTTGAAGATTAAAAATTGTTCAAGGCATGACCCTGGGGCAAAGGGCGTGGTCTCAAGGTCACTTCAAAGTTGACCAAAATTTACACATTAAAAACGTTGATATTTTGCTTACTTTTATAAAGACTAGGATCATCAAATCTTGTAAGTTGATGCATCTCAGGACTTGACATCATATTAATGCAAAAGTAGGTCACAGTGACCTACTTTTTAAATTTTACGGGCTTTTGTTTTCAGATTTATTCCGAGGCATATTTTGGACACTTTAAGGCCATGATCATAAAACGTTGTCAGTTGGTACATCTTAGGTCCATAAACAACATCAACTTAAAAGTAGGTCATCGTGACCTACTTTTTGAATTTTATGGCCAATCTTTTCTAAAAAATTTAATTATTTCAGACACCGTGAGGTTTAGAATCACCAAATCTTGTAAGTTGATGCATTTTGGAACCTTAAAGCATTTGTTTTCAAATCGTTTAAAATGCATATTTTGAATACTATTAGACCTATGATCATCAAATTTTGTCAGTTGATGCATCTTTAGTCTTCAAAAAATGTCGACCAAAAAGTAGGTCACTGTGACCTACTTTCAACATTTTATGGCTAGATTTGAGTATCTCAGGTACTAATTGGCTTAGAATCATCAAAATTTGTCAGTTGATGCATCTTGGGTTTTCGAAGATTAACAACCAAAAAGTAGGTCATGGTGACCTACTTTTGACATTTATGTCTATATTTAAGTACCGTATATACTCGCCTATAAGTCGGTTTTTTGGGAGTTAATATCTGGTCCAAAACTCTGTGTCCGACTTATAGGCGAGCTATAAAAAGAATGGTATTATATGAGGTCAGTCCATCTGAAATATAAGCTTATTAAGTACAACCGACTTATAGGCGGACCGACTTATAGGCGAGTATATACGGTATCTCAGTTTCTTGTTGGCTTAGAATCATCAAACTTTGTCAGTAGATGCATCATAGGTTTTCCAAGCATATTGACCAAAAAGTAGATCACGGTGACCTACTTATGAATATCTCAGGTACTGATTGACATAGAATCATCAAACTTTGTCAGTAGATGCATCTTGGGTTTTCAGAGAATGTCAACCAAAGAGTAGGTCACGGGGACATTTTACACAGTAGCCTAATCATCTTTTGGGAGATGGTTGGTGGGGTCATGTAGATGTGCAGTAAGGTTTTGGAATTTTAATTTTGCCCTGGGGGGTCAAATGGGGGTCGAAAAATGACGTTTTTTATGCTAAAAGCCCCGTCTTCTCTGAACTTCTCTTACATTTTACTCAGCAGCCTTATCATTTTTTGGGGGATGATTGGTGTTGTCACGTAGATGTGCAGTAAGGTTTCTGAATTTTGAGTTTGCCCCAGGGGGTCAAATGGGGGTCGAAAAATGAAGTTTTTTATGCAAAAAGCCCCATTTTCCCTGAACTTCTCTTACATTTTACTCAGCAGCCTTATCATCTTTTGGGGGATGATTGGTGGTGTCTCGTAGATGTGCAGTAAGGTTTCGAAATTTTGATTTTGCCTCGGGGGTCAAATGGGGGTCGAAAAAATGTTTTTTATGCAAAAAGCCCCGTCTTCCCTGAACTACTTCTACATTTTACACAGTAGCCTAATCATCTTTTGGGAGATGGTTGGTGGGGTCATGTTGATGTGCAGTAAGGTTTTTGAATTTTAATTTTGCCCTGGGGGGTCAAATAAGGTTCGAAAAATGACGTTTTTTATGCTAGAAGCCCCGTCTTCTCTGAACTTCTCTTACATTTTACTCAGCAGCCTTATCATTTTTTGGGGGATGATTGGTGTTGTCTCGTAGATGTGCAGTAAGGTTTCGGAATTTTGATTTTGTCCCAAGGGGTCAAATGGAGGTAGAAAAATGATGTTTTTTATGCAAAAAGCCCCGTCTTCCCTGAACTCCTTCTACATTTTACACAGTAGCCGAATCATCTTTTGGGAGATGGTTGATGGTGTCAGGTAGATGTGCAGTAAGGTTTCTGAATTTTGATTTTGCCCTGGGGGGTCAAATTTGGGTCGAAAAATAACGTTTTTTATACAAAAAGCCCCGTTTTTCCCTTAACTCCTCTTACATTTTACTCAGCAGCCTATTCATCTTTTGGGAGATGGTTGGTGGGGTCATGTAGATGTGCAGTAAGGTTTCAGAATTTTGATTTTGCCCTGGGGGGTCAAATGGGGGTCAAAAAATGACGTTTTTTATGCAAAAAACGTTTTTATGTGAAATAAAGAAATCCCTAGTAATTCCTGTTCAAAAGTTAATTGCCAAGTTAATTTTTTTTTAAGTGGTTCAAACTCTAGGGTCAAGGTCAAACATATTTATACCTGTTGACAGTTCACAATTAATACACATGTTAAGCTTGAAAGCCCTAGCACCTACTGATCAAAATTTAGGCCAAGTTTAAAGTTTGGTATTTTTCTTGTAAAAATGTGTATCCTAGGTCAAGCGATTTCAGGTAAAAATTAATGGTACCCAAATAAAAGGTCTTAATTGTCACAAGAAATAAACCTATAAAATGTGGAAGCCATTTGTATAGCCCATCCCACTTAAAACTTATGGGCAAGGTTATAATTTCTGAAGACAAATAGACAGACATAATATAAACACAAGAAACAAAATATGTGTAATTAGTCAAATGGAAAAAAATATACTATTTAATTGGAATCACAAAATAGATTGTTATTTCAGGGACAGGGAGTGGGTAGGGAGATTGGAATCCCCCCCATCCCCCCCCCCCCCCTGGAATTTGCTTTGTTATTTAAACAAGACTATATACTGAAGCAAAAAAAAATTGACTTTGGACATCCTCCCCCTAACTGACCACACTATCTTTGTTTTTATTTTGTTTATTTGTTTTCAGTTTTTTTTTCTCCTGCTTGTCAGGAAATTCTGGGCATGGAAATTTTTTGATTGAGATGTGAACCCCCCTCCCTACTCCCGAAAAAAAATTCTGGATCCGCACCAGTATTGGCAGTAACTGAATGTCACATCGACAATGGCAGATAACTTCACAATATGAAATTCGTCTAGCGTGGCATGCTATGATCTTTGACCCTTTTTGAGCTTTAACCTAATCGTTTGGGTTTATTTTACCCCCCACTATACTTAAACTTGTACTTACCGACTGCCATATGTCTCGTCAACTTCATGAAATACAAAATGAATTAATCCAATGCACACCAGACTACAGCCATGTGCTAATTCCATTCGACAAACCTTCGTCGATTCCGTCACCTTATCAGATGAAGTGGGAATCGGCCGAGGTGTGCCAAATGGTGTTTAATCTAAAAATATGATAATGGGTGACACAATGTGATGTGATGTAGAAATTTACATGTTAACATGTATAGTACAAGAACATATTTTAAATTAATTCATTACAAACGATGTTTTAACAAAACTTTTCCATCTAGCCTATTCCAAACAGTGTGTGCTGTGTGATTGTGGTGTCGAGGGGGGGGGATTAATAAATTTAAAAAGGTCCTGTTATGAGAAAACATTTATCAAAATCTAATTTACATCATTAATAGAATTCAAACTGGTATATAATGAATAAATCATTTAAAATAAATATAAGAGGTTCTGAGTTATAGGTCACAGGGTCTGAGAATTTCATACTCAGTTTGATGAATACATGTAAATCATTGGTGTCGGAAGCAAATTCAAAGTGGGGGGGGGGGGAGGCTAGGTGTAAAAAAAAAATTATATCTTCTCAAAAACCTCACCAAAAAAAAAAAACAAAAAAAAAAAAAACGAAAATATCAATTTCCCAAACACGAAAATCCTATTTCGGAAGGGGGGGTGGGGGGGTGGGGGGTGGGGGGGGGGGGTGTGAATTCGAACTTCAGTACCAAAACTTTTTTTTCTATACACCACCTTTTTCCCATTTTCTACCTATACTGCCATGTGTCTGTGGAAAGTAAGGGGGCTAAACCTATGAAGCAATGTTCTATATCTATACTAAGTATATGTTTGGAGAACCCCCCCCCATCCCCCCCACCCCAGGTTCCGACGCCTATGTAAATTATAGAATTATTTTGACTTTTTCCTTGGAAAGCCGCCCAATATGTAGGAGCATGTATTTAGAGGCAAACACCTTAATGCGGGTATTACTGTCTCATGACAGCATCTAGTTAATATTAAGGTTCATACATGACTCTTAGATTTGTAGGGACTATCTACCATGAATAATACATATTTTTACTTGATGATTTTTTGCTCTACTGGTCAGAGACCAGAAGAGCTTATGCGATAATAATGCGTCCGTCGCCCGTTCGTCTGTCTGTCTGTCTGTCTGTAAACAATTTTTCAAAATGCTCCTCCTCCTTTAGTCTTAGTCAGAGTTCAATATAACTTGGCACACAAGTAGACTACAATAAGATACATAATTCTGTGTATCAGTTTTTGATTTCGATGAACGGTGTTGCCGTGGTTACTAAAAATAGAAATTTCTGTAAAATTCTTTCAAAATGCTACTCCTTCTACAGTTTTAGTCTTATTTCAATATAACTTGGCACACAAGTAGACTACAAAAAGATACATAATTCTGTATACCGGTTTTTGATTTCCTGTTGCCGTGGTCACTAAAAATAGACATTTCTTTGAAATTCTTTCAAAATGCTACTCCAAATACAATTTAAGTCTGATTATAATATACATGTGGCATGCAAGTAGATTGCACTAAGAACATAAAGAGACTTAATCAAGAATCATTATTCTATTTATTGCTGTTGAAAAGTATCAATTTCCAACTGGTTAAGTACTTTCTCTTCCTTTGCTATAAGTACAAACCAGTAGAGCTTCAGTCTCGACAGAGACTTCTGGTTTAAAAATTTATTGTTATACTCTTATAAATAGCCTGCCGGTCCAACATAAGAATTGTTAGACCGCAACGTCACTGCTACGTTACAAGTAATTAATCATCGTTCAGTATCGGCCACACGGAAATAGCCGAAGTTAAGAGCTGCAAGAGTTGTTGCTACTATAAAGGAAGAAGGGAAGAGTATGTTTTGTGATAAATGATTTTTGTGGTAAAATAAAAATACAATTAATTTCTCGGCTATTGTTTTATATTTTTTTATTAAGCCATAATTTTCCATCTAAAGTAATTGATAATAAAGTGTGTATTGATTAAATCTTAAGTGAACACTGAAGGGTATAACAGAACAGCTATTAACTATGAGGGCAACATGTGATTTGTTGGACCTGAAGGTGAAAATGTTGCCCTTGACCTGCGGCCTCGGGCAACATCTTCACCTTTAGGACCAACAAATCATATCTTGCCCTCATACCCAGTCAATAACTGTACAATGTCAGACTGGTTTTAAGCTGCAATTCATAGGTCATGCTGATTCCAATACCCCCTCCCAGTATAATTAGTTTTATTAACCGGTATATTATACATAATCAAATTAGTTTATTATACAATATCAAATTAGTTTTCATTACTTTTCATCAAATTCATTTGAAAAGTTAGGCTATAGCCAGCAAGGTCTATTTAATCCAACATGGCTGATTCTTTTGCCTAGTTCCCAAAAGATATAATAGATAACACCTGCTTGATCAAAGATGCTCTACCAGTTAGCTCCTCACACTAAACCCATTAATTTCTCTCTAATTTGACATGCAATTTTCTATTATCAGAATTCTCCTTGACCAGTGCTTGATTATAACACGAATGGGAGAGGTGGAATTTCTCTTATGAAATTACATTTGTTGTAGATTGCTATAAAGTATATAATGAAAAACATAAGTATTTTCATGATTAAAGATTTTTTAAATAAGGATACTGCAACACTTTTACATTTTTTGAGATTATGTAATTTAATAATAAAAAAAAAGTTTTTTTAAATAAATGCACTTAAATTAAAGGTCAGAGTGACCTTGAAGTAGGTTGCGACACACTTTCTACTTGAGATGCATAAATTGGCCAAGTTTGATTATTGTAAGTCTAATAGTTTTCCAGTTATTAACCAGACAGAATTTTTCTATACTTGGCCATAGCATCTTAATTTAAGGTCAGAGCGACATTAATAAGTCTCCTTTCATGAATTCTACTCACAAAATCTCATTTGACAGTAAATTTGTACCCCCTTGTTTAACCGGTTTTTCTGCTATATATACTGAAGCATGGGCCCATCCCTGTCAGTGCGGAAAATTTAACTTAACTATTACTAGCTGCCCATTGTCACCACTTGAAAGATCTGCCATTGTTTTTTTCATTTCCAAATAAATTTATTAAACTGAACCTGCGTTTTCCATCTCCGCTTGGTTACACTTGTCATAACTATATACAGGAACACTGGTTCAGTACCCAGAAGCAGAGGAGAAGATTTTCAAAGAATTAATGCAATTTCACAATATAATCATAAGTGACCCATGCCAACACTAGATCCCCTAACCAAGGGACCATGAAATTCACAATTTTGGAAGAGGCACTCTTTGAAAGTCTTCTCTTCTGCTTCTCGATATTAAGCCGATGAAGCTGTTTTATATTTTAGAGGCACGGATATTGATGTGCTAATTCATGAATACCACCAAGAAATCATAGTCATTATAATACCATATACAGCGTGGAAGTGTAGCATTAAATTATGAATACGCCAACAACTCAATACCCATGATTGTGCCAATTTAAGTACACCTTCAGTACAGTACTTTTCAGTTGACATGCTCTGAGGACCCAAGATGCATCATCTTACAAAGTTTGATGATTCTTGACCAATAATTTTCTCAACATATCATTATATCATTGTAGAAATCTAAAAGTAGGTCACAGTCTGATGATTCTAAGTAAATTAGTACATGTACCTGAGATATTTTATATACAGCTGTAGAATTTCAAAAATAGGTCATGGCAATTACTTTTCAGTTAGCGTACTTCGACGATCCAAGATGCATCAACTGACAAAGTCTGATGATTCTAAGTCGAATAGTATTCAGATATAGCCATAATTTTTGAAAAGTATGTCAAAGTGACCAACTTTTCATTTGAAGTTCCCTGAGAACCCAAAATGCATCAACTGACAAAGTTTGATGATTCTTAGCCAGTTAGAATCTGAAGCCATAAAATTTCACAAGTAGGTAACGGTGACCTACTTTTCAGTTTTCAGTAGTCCCAAGACCAATCCTGGGTCTGCTAACCTTGAGATTTTTAAAGAATTTTCCTATTTATTTCTATGCAAAACTTTGGCCCCGCCCTACCCTTGAGTGTCATGATTTGAACAAACGTGAATCGACACTACCTGAGGATGCTTCCATATAAATATGATCAGTTATGGCTTTGCTATTCTTGAGAAGAAGATTTTTTAAGAATTTTCCTATACATGTCTATGTAAAACTCTGATCAGCCATTGTGGCCCCGTCCTACACCGGGGGTCATGATTTAAACAATCTTGAATCAACACTACCCTAGGATGCTTCAGAAAAATATGATCAACTATTGCTTTGCTATTCTTGAGAAGAAGATTTTGAATGAATTTTCCTATATATTTCTATGTAAAACTTTGGTCGGCCATATTAGCCCCGCCCTACCCGATTATAGAGAGAAAATGCATTAATTAGCTCTTCTGAGCCAAAGGCTCAAAGAGCTAATGCTATGGCCATTTGCGCAGTGTGCGGTGTGCGTAAAGTTTTTAGAATATGGGCCATAACTCAAGAACCCCTTGGCCAATCAGTACCACATTTGTCACAGGGTATCCTTGGCCCAAGGGCTACCATTTATACTAAAATAAGAGTTGGGACCCTTAAACAAGGGGAGATAATCAGGAAAACATAACCAAAAGTACTGGTTGCTAAAAAATCTTCTTCTCCGTAACCACCAGGCAGATTTTCACCAAACTTGCATACAAGGATCAGGATATGCCGAAGATTAAAATTGCACAGGGATTACCCTGGGGAAAAGGGTGTGGTCTCAAGGTCACTTCAAAGTTGACTTAAATTTACAATTAATAAAAATGTGTATATTTTGCTTACTATAAGAACTAGGATCATCAAATCTTGTAAGTTGATGCATCTTATGACTTTACATCATGTTAACTCAAAAGTAGGTCACGGTGACCTTTTTTTTAAATTTTGTGGGGATTTGTTTTCAAATTGATTTTAAGGCATATTTTGGACACTTTAAGGCCTATGATCATCAAACTTTGTCAGTTGATGCATCTTGGGTCCTCAAACAATGTCAACTTAAAATTAGGTCACCGTGACCTACTTTTTGAACTTTATGACATATTTTAAAAACATTAAATCCCATTATTTCAGACATTGGGAGGTTTAGAATCATCAAATCTTGTACCTTGATGCAACTTGGGACCTTAAAACATATTTATGAAAAAGTAGGTCACTGTGACCTACTTTTTGAATTTTGCCGACATTTGTTTTCAAATTGTTTAAAACGCATTTTTCGATTACCTTCAGACTTGGTCAGTAGATGCATCTTAGGTCTTTGAAAAATGTCGATCAAGATGCAGGTCACGATGACCTACTTTCGACATTTTATGGCTATATTTAAGTATCTTAGGTATTTATCGATTTAGAATCATCAAACTTTGTGAGTGGATGCATATTTGGTTTTCAGAGAGTGACAACCAAAAAGTAGGTCACGGTGACCTACTTTTGACATTTTATGGCTTTAATTAAGTATCTACGGTACTTATTGGCTTAGAATCATCAAACTTTGTGAGATGATGCATCTTGGGTTTCGGAGAGTGACGACCAAAAAGTAGGTCATGGTGAGCTTTTCTTGACATTTTGTGGCTATTATTAAGTATCCCTGGTACTTATTTACCTAAAGTCATCAAACTTTGTCAGTTGATGCATCTTGGGTTTTCGGAGAATGTCGACCAAAAAGTAGGTCACGGTGACCTACTTTTGAATATCTCAGGTATGTATTAGCTTAGAATCATCAAACTTTGTCAGTTTAGGCACCTTGGGTTTTCGGAAAATGTCGACCAAAAACTAGGTCACTGTGACCTACTTTTGACATTTGATAGATATATTTAATTATCTCTGGTACTAATTGGCTTAGAATCGTCAAACTTTGTCAGTTGATGCATATTGGGTTTTCAGAGAATGTTGACCAAACAGTAGGTCATAATGACCTACTTTTGAATACCTCAGGTATTTATTTAATTAGAATCATCAGTCTTCGTCAATTAAAGTATCTTGAGTCCTCAGAAAATTTTAATCAAAAGGTAGGTCACTGTGACCTACTTATGGTATTTTATAATTATATTGATATATCTTCAGTCTTACCTGGCTAAATATTATCAAACTTTATAAGTTGATGCATTTTGGATCTTATGATACTAATAGAGTTGGAGGCTTCTAATAGAAGTGATACATGTAGATTGTATAATTTATCAGAAGAGCAATTCAAGGCTTTGGGCCTCTTGTTATAATTTATAATTGAAGGTTTCTCCTCTGCTCCTGGGTATTAAGACGATGATCTAAGTACAAAGTTACATGTATAATGACTAAGAGTGTCTCTCCCAAAATTGTGAATTTCTTGGCCCCTGAATCAGGGGTACCTTGGGGGGGGGGGCTTTAATAATTATCTACTGAAATTGCATTAATGCTTTGAAGTATCCTCTTTGGGATGAATCAAAGATTTATGGTGAGCAAGGGTACCTTTTCCAAAATTGTTAAATTTGGCCCCAGGGTCAGGGGTTCCAGTGGGGTGGGGCACTACTGATTATATAGTGGAATTGCTTTTTAGCTCACCTGAGCTGAAACCTCAAGTGAGCTTTTCTGTTCATATTTTGTCAGGTGTCTGTCTGTCTAACTATCCATCTGTCTGTCTGTAAACTTTTCACATTTTCGATTTTTTCCCAGAACCACTGGGCCAATTTCAACCAAACTTGCCACAAAGCATCATTGGGTGAATAAAATACTTGAGTTTCGAGATTGTAACTCTCCTAAAATAGAGGCGCGAAAAGTTTCCATTTTAGCATTGAGGTTGTTTCTGTATACAAACGTGTGTAAATAAATGAACGATATTTATAACTTTTAAAATTTACTGAATGTTATAGAAAGATAATAATGTTAAGCAGTGATGCATTTGATGATTTTATCAAGCTCAACTATGCATATTCACAATTCTACTTTCAATTATAGGGTATTTGAAAATGAAAGAAACGTCGTGGTCTTTATAAAAGTAGCTGATTTTCTTGATTGTACAAAAAATTAGTGGGTTTATTTTTAGTTACATTAGGAAAAAAATCAATGTTTCTTTTAGATTGCCAACATGTAATGATCAGATGCATTTGTACCGTATTTATTAGAGGTCCATATCTGTTCCCTTGTCTGAATAGTCTAATATCCACTGATATTTTCTATTTGTTACGATTTCTTTTCTTTAAAAAAAAAACGCTTTTACATTAATTTGGTTATTCTCGAGGTGTAAAATACATCCTTACAATCATTTAGTTATGATAAACCAGTATATCAATGAATCATCAGATGAAATGTATCCAATATATAAATAACTGCCCCACCTGTCTGCTTACACAGGAACGAAACTCCCCTCGTCAATGAAAGAGCGCACCAAGGGAGATAATCTCGAAATTTGCGTATTCTAGTTTGTTCGAATGAAGGGCCACACCCTCTTTCAAGGGGATATAATAAGGAAATTTGGTGGCATGATTTAAAAATCTTCTTCTTAAGAACCACTGGGTCAGGAATAATGAAACTCAGCTGGTAGTCTTCAGGTAGTGTAGATTCAATTTCGTTCAAATCATGACCCCAAGGCGTGGGTAGGGGCCACAATGGATGATCAAAGATTTACATAGGAATATAGGAAAAATCTTTTTAAAACATTCTTTTCATGAACAGCGAAGTCATGATTTGTCATATTTATATGGATCAAGCATCCTTGGGTTATATAGATTCAAATGTGTTCAAATTGTGAACCCATGGGGTAGAGTGGGGCCAAAATATATAGGAAAAAAAACTACAGTAAGATATAGAAATATGTAATCATCCCAAGTAAGTGTATATTCAAGTAAATTTATATTATACCCCCTTCCCCTTTTAGAGGAAGAATGGACCACTTATACATTTAAGCTTTTTCAATACTGGATTGATTTTTGTTTTTTTTTTTCTAGGTAGTGTTCAGGTGAGCAATGTTGCCCATGGGCCTCTTGTTTTCTTTGTACCTCTGCCCTGGATATTAAGAAATCAAAGTAACCATGTTCAATGTATACTTATGATGAGCAATGGCGCCTCTTTCAAAACTGTGTATTTCATGGCCTCTCGTTTGAATTGAATCAATGAACCAAATTGAATTGTTGGAGAGTTGTTCCTCATACCAACAGTCAGGGAGAGTTAAAAATTTTGAATATAGTCTGTTTCCAGTTATTTTATTATTCCGGTTAGAGTGAAGACATTCTTCTTGTTTTGGTCAACCCATTTTGTGTACATTAAACAATACAAAATGTACTAGCAGCCTATATGCCATTCCTGGAAACAACCATAAATCTACAATTTGATGATTGTTTTTCACATTGAGTTACCTGTCCTTAAAACACAACTTCTTACAAATCAGTTAAAGATATTTTAATTTTTTAATGAATGTTGAAACCATTCTACTCTATTTTGAGAATTTCATGTACCTTGTTAATATATTTTATGTTGCATTATGAATCAAGAAAGATAACTCTCAGTAACGAACTCTTATGTGTTTGGAGGTTGCTTAAGTTTGTGTGGTCAATGTGGGACTGAGGAGAATAAAGTCAGTGATCTGTGGAAACTCAGTGTGATTATTCATTCTGGCAAAAATAGAGATTAACACCTTTAAACCTATATATCAATTTTTTTATTTACATTTGAGCAAGCTGTAAAAATTAGATGAAAGGCCTACTAGCTGGACCAGTACTTCACCCCTGTAGCATAATGGGCCTGGCCACAATAATATATCGAATTTATACAAAGGGACATATAGCTAAGATCTTAAATTTGTTTCTTCTCAAGAGCGACAAAGCTACATTTTACTATACCCCTGCTCTGAAGGAGAGGGGGGTATACTGTTTTACGCTTGTGTGTCTGTCTGTCTGTCTAGCTGTCCGTGTGTCCGTCCGAAACAAATTTTTGTCACAGTTTTCTAAGCAACTGGTCATCGTAGATGCTTGAAATTTTAACACAATCTTTTCTGAGGCATGCCATATGGTAGGATACATTTTCACTCAAATCTGATGTCAGCTTCCTGTTTGTCTTTGCGTCTGTCCATTTCATACATTACAATTTTTCGTCGCAGTTTTCTCAGCAACTGCTCGTCGTAGATGCTTGAAATTTTAACACAATCTTCTCTGAGGCATGCCATATGGTGGGATACATTATTATTTAGATCTGATATCAACTTCCTGTTTGTCTGTGCGTCTGTCTGTTTCACAAATAACAAATCTTCGTCACAGTTTTCTCATAAGCTATTCATAGCAGATGCTTAAAGCTTGAAATTTTATTACACTCTGTGTTGAGGCATGCCATTTGGTAGGATTGATTTTGATATGAATCTGATGGCAACTTCATATTTTTCTGTGCATCTGCCTGTAATTGAACTTGTGTATATTAACATGATATTGCTTATTTGCGTCAGAGCGGGGGTATTACTAGTGAGCGTTGGCTCACAGGTTTCTTGTTTGCTATATTATATAAGAAAATTATATTGTAATTTTCATAGGTTGAAAGGACGTCATCTGATATTCCTCCTTTTGTGATATTAACGCAAAAGCAAAAGGAATATGATATTGAACGACTCAACGTCAGTTCGGCTTCTGGAGAGCTACATAGAACATGATGTCATAATGTAAAAGCCTTTTCATCTTTGTGATGTCATGACAGTCGAGGCAGTTCAGTTAGAATTGTGCGAAATCTAATTTTCTTCGAGTGATTATTTAATATAACTATTATGGACTTCAATGAATGGTCTATGTGGTTATAAGTACTCATGGCAAGTGATATTGACCTTAGACACATAAAATGATAGTGACTCGCAAGCTCTGTCACGATCACTTTCTGTGACTTCGGTCAATAAGTCCTTATAACCACATATTGACCTACACTGAAGTTTATAATTGCATAATATTAATAAAGAAGCATCTCTGGGTAATTTACATTCACATTTGTTCAAATCCGCCCCTGGGGGTAGTATCAGAATCAGAATCAGAAAATTTTATTTTAAGTCGGATTTTTACAACAGAAAACATAAGCTCTGTAGAGCTTTTGACCGACATTAAAGGTAGGACAGGGCAACATGACAGTAGATGATCATTTAAACATCATTAAGAAAAAGTCTGCTAAAACTCGGATTAGTCAAAGAAATATGGAAACATAAAAGTTAGTATAGGTGTAAGTTTACTCAACCCGTCTATTACCCCCCTCCTCCCCTTGGAGGGATAGGTTGGGACGGCTTGTATATTTAAACTTTTCAATACTTAATTAATTTCCTCTACTTTTTCTCTAGCCAAAAGCTACAGTGAGTGTTGTGGTACATGGACTTTTTGTTTATTTGTAGATGGAGATGCAGTTTTGATGTGCCTTCTGCTTTGCCCTTCATACAAAATAAATTTGAAAGAAGAACACTGGATAAAGAAGTATAATGCTGTTGCTGAAATTTTCAAATTCAAGAAGATTAAGAAGCCATCCAATCTTAGCAACTTTAAGAAGTACAAACCAATAATCAAGCAGGAAAATGTGAATCTCAAATTTTCCTGTGAATTCTTTAGAGACACAAGCTTTCTTAGATTAGCTAAAGATCCAGATTTTGTGGATATTTTTCTGACTTTGGCAGAAAAAGACAACATTGCTGAGTACTGCAGGTCATGGGCCTATCCAAAGAAAGAGGGGGAAGTCTTTTGCTGGCTATCACCACTACAAACAAAACAATTGATAGAAAAACTTGGAGAGGATGTTTTCATCCACCCAACATGGCAGGATACATCAATACATGAGGATGTATTTCATAACCGTAAGTATTTCATTTTTAACCTTCCCCTCAACATATACCTTGAGGTTGAGTCATTGGTGTGTAAGTTATGTAGAAAGTTAGATAGTTCTAGTTACATGTACATGTGCAAATTCACGAAGCATGCTAATAAACAAATACAATAAACCCACATTTATTGCGTGCAAGAAATATGAGCGAGTTTCGCGATCTACTTTAAACCGCAAGTATTGATCGCTGCGAACCATTTATTTTGCTATATTTTAGTAGAAAGTATTTCCTTTTTTGTCAAAATCAATTGCCACGGATTGATTTCAAACCGACAAATGGCAAATAAAAGATGACGCGAATAATAGCTGTTTTACAGTACATATTGACAATTATTCCAGGTTATTACTTTGCTATTATATTTATTAGTTTATTCCTATATGCACTGTACATTTTATCTTGGAAAATAAAAAAAATTCTACCAAGATGTATAAATGATTTCTAAACATGTTACAATTCACCATATCACAGGAAGAAAAGGACAGTTCAATATTGAAAATTCTATTACCATTACTTAAACACATTCCAAGTCTCTGGTTCATCATTGCATTCATCAGAATGGAATAAATGTATCAGATCCATGTTAAAGTCCCATATTGAAATATTGAGGGGCAATATGAAAACCATCTATGCTTCTGTGTTCAATAATCCAGAAGTGAAAAAAGAATTAGATAGATTACATGATCAGTACGTACTAGTCCCTGCCGACAAAGCAGGTAACAATATTGTCTTCGTCTGTAAGGCTCATTATATATATATGTATTTTAGAAGATCTTGGATTTAATTCTACAAATGGTAATCCAACTTATACTTCCCTTGCGAAGGAAGAAATTCTTCAGAATCATGTGTCAGTTTAAAATATTTTTAATATTCCACAGCGCCAAAATGAATTTGAACTACCCTATATATTCTGGATTTCAAAACTTCATAAGAATCCTTAGTACAAAGATACATTGCGGGTTCAAGTAAATGTGCAACCAAGCCTTTTTCATTACTCCTCACTAAGATACTGACAGAAGTGAAGGAAAAACGTAAAGAGCACTGTACAAAATATATTCAAGAAGTGGTGTGAATCAGATGTGGATACTCAAAAATTCAATAAAACTTTTAGACAATTTGAAATCACAAGATTTTACCAAAACCAACAGCTTAAAAACTTACGACTTTATAGTCCAGGCTTCTTGATATCATTGACAGCTGCTTTTTCAATAAAAATGGAACTCATAAATTCACAAAATGTACTTACCTGGTCATTGGTCAACGTCATTTACAAAATTATTTTCTTAAAACACATTCTGATTGCACACACAAGTACGGTGTACTCTGAAGTTGACATCAAAGAGATGCTTGAATTTCTGATTGACAATGCCTATGGTTTTTGGAGACCTGGTATTCCAGCAATCTATTGGAATTCCCATGGGTACAAATTGCGCTCCGTTATCAGCAGACCTATTTTTTATATTCATATGAAGCAGAATTTGTACAAAATCTTGTGCGTGAAAAGAAGAAAACACTTGCTGTGGCCTTCAACTTCACATTTAGATATATCAACGGCGTAGTGTCAATTAACAATAGTAATTTCCATTCCTACGTCGACACGATATGTCCTGGTGAGCTTGAGATAAAAAAATACCACAGAATCTGACACATGTATTTCATTCTTGGATATTTTACTTGAAAAGATGTTAATGGTAATCTAACAACCAAGCTATATGATAAACGTGATGACTTTAACTTTTTTATCGTCAACTTCCCTTACTTATGCAGCAATATACCTTCATCATATGCATACGGAGTATATATATCTCAGTTGATTCATTACGCAAGAGATGCTCTACGTATGAACACTTTCTTGTTTTAAGTCATCATTTCGTAAGTTCTATGGTCGATGCAATGGGCTTGTCAGCAAATACAATTTATCATTGAGTCAAATGCTGACTGACGTTTTTCATACCCATTGTTGGTCCATTATTTATGTATTTTACGCTGAATTGACGACAGATTTTTCCGTTATTTCCCGATCATGACAAGGAGCACACGGCGGGTGTGACCGGTCAGCAGGGGATGCTCACTCCTCCATGGCACCTGATCCAACCTCTGATGTTTCTCTGCTTCTATTTTGTATTGTTTTATGGACTTTGAGATTGAATATTGTTCGTTATTTCCACATCCTTCTTGCTTATTAAGAGGAATGCTTGAGAAAAGATCAGTATGCATATGCATCTGTGTGCCTTGAAAATTTGAAGAACAGACTAGTAAATCTACGATTGAATGACAGATGATTTATTTTATCATAGTTGGTGTGCCAATGCAGATTTTAATGAGAGGAGAAGAGTCAGTGAAGAATTTCATTGAAAATCTGAAGAAAGGGGAGACGACCATGTACCACGCCTCTGGGTTGATCATTGGATGTGCTGGAAGTGGGAAATCAACCCTACTGGAGAGACTAAAGGGCATCAACCTGGAAGAAATTTTGAAGAATTTAACATCTACCAGGGGCATTGACGTACAGTCTGACATTTTTGATGTAACAGACACCACAATCAGAGGTATGGTGTGTTAATGATTGCCAGGCCTTTGATTTTAATTATGATAACATTAGTAGAGTACACTAGGTTCGTTCAAAAAGTATTAAATAAAATTATTGTCAAAAACAATACTGATAATCAGTCGTATTTAATGAAAGCATCCTCATAAAAATTAATTTTTTTAAGCCATGATCGATCAAATAATTGCTTAAGGTACATGTAGTGTAGATTCAAGGTCGTTGAAATCATACCCCTTCCCTTTCCTCTCCTTGGACCATATATTTAACTTTTCAGACTTAACAGATTTCTGCTTTTCTTCAGCAAAAATACTTAAAAAGTGATGTAGCTCATGTGCCTCTTGTATTTGTTGCTATATTAAATTTCAGTTTTGTAACTCAACAATTCCAGAGTGGGTTGTGCACTGTCCCTTCAGCTTTTAAGCATTTTTATGGTAGAAGATTATACAATATCTAGTAAATAAAGTGTACAATGTATACATTATATAAGATATCCCCTTTCATTATTTGAATTTATTTATTATTATTTATTATTAGATTACAGAAGTTCTTATTATAAAAGCTACTCTGTACCCTGGCTTAAGCAAAGCAAAAAAGAAAATGCATTTTCTTTTCAATCAAAAAATTTAAAAAGTGAAACTTCTTGATTTTACTTGAATAATTTCTTTTAATGTTTTTTTTTCTTTTGCAGTAAACACATCAAACCAAAGACAACGCTTTAAAGTTAAAATTGATGAATCAAGCGAACAAAAGACTATTTCAAAGCAGACTGTAAAAGTAGCTGGTGACATAAAAAAGCTTGCCATCACAGAGACAGGGGATCAAATGGATGCAGCCATAACAAACAAAGAAGAATCGGTTAGTGATATTGAATTTCCACGTGAGAACTTGGATACAGAATCTGAATCACTCAAAGGAAATGAAGCCGCTGCTTTCGTGGATGAAGGAGAAATGATTGAAGACAAACAAATGGTTCCTGAGAATTCAGAAATATCAGGAATTTTAAGAGTTTCCAAAGATGTTTTGGATGATCCAGAGAAAAAAATTACTATGGTTGACTTTGCTGGACAGTGTTCATATTATGCCTCACATCAGATATTTCTGAGTCCACGGGCGTTCTTCATTCTGGTGCTGAATATGGAAAAGAAGTTAGAGAATAAGGTTGAAAAAGAAGTCTGTAGCCAGGAAGGTTCCATTTATGAAGGGTGGACACACAAAGGTATGTTTTACCATGGACCTACATGTATATATTAATGGGATAGGCAACTCCTTCATCGCTATGTTTATCTACCCAAAACATCACTCACGAAACTACAAGCCCGTACGAAAGTTCGAGGCGGAATAGGCATGGCTTGGGCACGGCTAAGGCACGGAATCCGCACAGGTTTTTAAACAGAGGCACGGGTTCTGCAAGTCCAAGACACAGACACGGCTTTTGAGTCTCAAAGTGAGGGATCCCTGTTCACAAAAACCTGTGTGGAAGCACGGAATCCGTGTCCCTTGGAGACGGTTTTTAACTCGGGTGGGTTTTGCTTCAAACTATTTATTTATAACTCACGGCTTTTAACTGAGCATGCTCAATCATAGCTTCCTTTATTTGAATATTGAATTGGAGGGATTCATTGTCATGAGCTAAGAATGTGCCTGTTTTACTTTAGTTAAAGGATATTTTACTAATAGTCAGTTGGAATTGTATTTATGTCAGTCTTGGAGGACTTCCTCACTTTTAAACTAAATGCAGTAAGTCTAAGATAGAATAAATATTAGTTCATTTTCAATTTTCATGATCTAGTGCAGTTCTCTGTATCTGCAATGTTGATATTGCATGACTAGATGAAACACTGCATCTCTGTTTATTTGAATGACTCTTAAGTTGTACTCTCACTAATTAATCCCCAAATATTTTATGTGTCATCACTGTGCTACAAAAAAGGTTTATTTAAATTAAATTTTTTCTCAGATTGTCCAAACTAAGATAAATTAAATTCTTAACTAAAAACTAGCTTGGATTGTAACTGATAAAGCAATCTGAATCTTTAACAGAAAGTAAATCAGGACACATTCATATAAGATTTTCAACTTTTAAAATTCTAAAGCTAAGAATAATGATAATGTAAAGCATTGTGAAGTTTGGTTTCAGTTGCCATTTTGGCATCCACATGCAGTAACATCAGGAGGTTCTCTACAGTCCCTGACCTAGTTCTAGACAAAAGCACAGATCCCGTCAGGCGTGACTCCATATATGGTATGCACACGGCTTTTTTTGACACGGGTTTCCAAAAATCCGTGTCTCCATATATGGAATAGGACACGGGTTTCAGACACGAGTTTACAGAATCCGTGAGTCCATATATGGAAACAAGCACGTCTTTCTGACACAGATTTTGTAAAACCGTGTGATCTCATTTAAATAATTCGGCCAATATCCCGTGCCGTGTCCGTGCCTCGACCCCTTTCAGGCATGGCTTTCCATATATACTTTACATAGGAGCAGGAATTTTACAAGCAAATTCAAAGAATTGTGGTCCCCCGCTTTCGGTATCTTTGTGGGCAAAATATCATTTTTAGGGTCAAGGTCAATAGGTCAAAGTTTTTGGTATCCCATGAAAGGTCTTGCCATAAAGAATACATATATTTAAAATATGAAAGTCCTAGTTTCTACCGTTCAAAAATTGTGACCAAGGTTAACGTTTTTAAAAAGTAGTTAAAACTCCAAAGTCAAGGTCAAAGGGTCAAAGTTCTTGGCATGCAATGAAAGGTCTTCTCACATAGATTACATACATGAAGTACGAAAGCCCTAGCCCTTACCGTTTAAAAGTTATGGTCAAGGTTAAAGTTTTTTCAGAAGTACGTAAATCTCCAAGGTCAAGGTCCAAAGGTCAAAGTTGTTGGTATCCAATGAAAGGTGTTGCCTCAAAGAATACATGTGTGAAATATAAAAGTCCTTGTATCTACCGTTCAAAAGTTGTGACCAAGGTTATAATTTTTAAAAAGTAGTTAAAACTCCAAGGTCAAGGTCAAAAGGTCAAAGTTCTTGTTATCCAATGAAAGGTCTTCTTACAAGAATAACATATGTGAAGTATAAAAGCCGTAGCCCTTACCGTTCAAAAATTATGGTCAAGGATATAGTTTTTTAAAAAGTACGTAAATTTCCAAGGTCAAGGTCAAAAGGTCAAAGTTGTTGGTATTCTTTGAAAGGTCTATCACAAAGAATAAATATGTGAAATATGAAAGTCCTAGTACCTACCATTCAAAAGTTATGGCCAAAGTAAAAGTTTGGAATTTTTCAGTAAAAGTAGTTGAAACTCCAGGTCAAGGTCAAAAGGTCAAATTTGGTGGTACCCAATGAAAGGTCTTATCACAAGGAATACACATATGAAATATGAAAATCATAGCTCCACTAAATCAAAAGTTATGGGCAAGGTTAAAGTTTTTGTGACGGACGGACAGACTGACGGACCGACGGACAGACAGACGGACAGACGAATGAGATTTAATGTCCCCTCGTTTTCGCGAAAGCGGGGGACAATAAGCACAGGTTTCTGAAACGGAATCCGTGCCTGAGCCGTGTCTAAGCTGCCTGGACAGTTTCGTACAGGAGTTTTTCAATTTACGTTTATTCCCAGTAAACAGGATGTTTTCTGATTATTATCATTTATTCCTTTAATGTATTGGAATTGATTTATTAATAAATTTTAAAGCATAATAAAAGTATAATTTAAATATAAAGAAACAAACAACGAAATCAGCGATTTCTTGGAAATATGGTCGATCGGGGCATGTACTGATTTTGCATAAAACAAAATTACTATTAAGATAAATTAAGCAGTATAATATGTGCTAAAACAAAACTTGAATGATTTTTGACAGATATTTAAAGGAATTGATCTCAAATATGCGATAGCTTTAGAGATATAAATAATTAAAGTTGACTTACAAAATCCCGCGACTTACGAGATATCGCAAGACTTGCGGTAGTTGCCTATCCCGTTAGTATATAGGTCTGTGGTTTTACTTACATCATTTGTTGTCTAGTATGTATTAAGGTAGGACACAATAGATAGGCCAAATTTTACCTCAAATTCAATTCTTTTGAAACTTTGATATTTTGTTCTAGAATACAAAATCTCTCTTTACGTATGATATGAAAGAAAGTCATCCGCACATATTTTTCCCACATGTTCTGAAATATGGCCTGTCAGACCCCTGTAAGAAGACTGTGAAATCAGACATTCGACTTGAGAATTAGCCTTATTTTAGAATTATCAATTAATTGATCTATTGCAAATTTGAGTAATACTTTAAATAAAAATAAACTTTTTGTTACTTTAAATCAGTAAGTCATATTGATACAGGGAAATTTGAGTAAAAATATTAAGTACTAACAAGATGTGTTTGTGAAACACTGATGCCCCGTATGGCAACATAGCGAAGGTTAAGCTTTCTCAAATGCAGATCTATCAAATATGTTGGTACCAAAAGTAAGGCCTTTTCACAAGAAATGCGAAACATAAAATGCTAGCTACACCTGTTCCAAGGAAAATTATGACCAAGGTTAACATTTTATAATATAGGACAAACTCTGTTTCAAGGTCAAAGGGTCAAGGTTGTTGGGTTCTAAAAGAAGGCTTTGTCTCAAAGATTACGTATGGGAAGTATGAAAGCGTTGGCCCTTATCGTTCAAAAGTTATGACCAAGGTTAAAGTTTGAAAAAAGTAGGTCAAACTCTAAGGTCAAGGTCAAGGTCAAAAGGTCAATATTCTTGATATCCAATGAAAGGTCTTGTCACAAGGATTACACATGTGAAAGATGAAAGCTCTAGCCCCTACTGTTCAAAAGTTATGGTCAAGTTATTGTTTGTGAAAAGTAAGTCAAACTCCAAGGTCAAAGGTCAAAGGGTCAAAATTCTTGATATCAAATGAAAAGTCTTGCCAAAGGGAGTAAACTTGTGAAGTATTAATGCCCTAGCCCGAACCCTTCAAAAATTATGGTCAATGTTGTATTTTTAAAGTAGGTCAAACTCCAAGGTCAAGGTCAAAGGGTCAAGGTTCTTGGTATCTAATGAAAGATCTTTTTATCAGAATTATATATGTGAAATATGAAAGCTGTAGTACTTACTGTTCAAAAGTTATAGCCAAGGTTAAAGTTTTTTCATAGATACTGAAATCTCCAAGGTCAAGGTCAAAAGGTCAAGGATGTTGGTATCCAATGAACGGTCTTTCCACAAAGAATACATATGTTAAATATAAATGTCCTGGTATCTATTGTTCAAAAGATATGGCCAAAGTAAAAGTTCAAAATTTTTGCGTTTAAGTGGGTCAGACTCCAAGGTCAAGGTCAAAAGATCAAATTTGGTGGTACCCAAAGAAGGTCTTGTCACAAGGAATAAACTTGTGAAATATAAAAGTCACAGCTCCACTAAATCAAAAGTTACGGACAAGGTTAAAGTTTTTGCGGATAAACAGAGAGACAGACAGACAGACAGACAGAGAGACAGACAGACAGACAGACACGACAAAAACTTTATGCCCCCGAAACTTCGTTTACGGGGGCATAAAAATAGAACATACAAAGCGTCAGAATTGAAAATTCACATTTAAGTATCCAACAGTTTAAGTTTTCTTAAGAGAGAATGTATAATTCAAATTTTTACAAAAAATCAGCATAATGATTCAAATGGATCTTAGAATATATGTTAGGTATTTGGACTGACGCCCGCAGAATCTCTGGACAGCCACTCATAATTCAAGTTTGGAGATTAGGCCCCAACTTCGGCCGATTATACCTAGACCACACTGCAGTTCGCTTCAGTTCAGTCATTTGGTTGTTTATTTGACTCTCTGTCATTATTATACCCCCGCTCCGAAGGAGAGGGGGTATACTGTTTTACCCTTGTGTGTCTGTCTGTCTGTCCGTCTGTCTAGCTGTCTGTCTGTCTGTGTGTCTGTCCGTCCGAAACAACTATTCAATGTAGATGCTTGAATTTTTAACACAATCTTCTCTGAGGCATGCCATATGGTGGGGTACATTTTTGCTCAAACCCAATGTCAACTTCCTGTTTGTCTGTGCGTCTGTCCGTTTCATACATAACAAATTTTCGTCACAGTTTTCTCAGCAACTACTCAACGTAGATGCTTGAAATTTTAACACAATCTTCTCCGAGTCATGCCATATGGTGGGATACATTTTTGTTTTAAATCCAGTGTCAACTTCCTGTTTGTCTGTGCGTCTGTCCGTTTCATACATAACAAATTTTCGTCACAGTTTTCTCAGCAACTGCTCAATGTAGATGCTTGAAATTTTAACACAAACTTCTCTGAGGCATGCCATATGGTGGGATACATTTTTGTATGCCATGGTTGGTCACATTTATATGGAAGCTTCCGTAAGCATGACCCCCAGGTGTAGGGTAGGGCTACAATGAAAATCCAAACTTGTAAAAAAAAAAAGTCAGAGATTTTCAAAAAATTATGTAAACATCCTTAGTTTGAGTAGATTCAATTTTGTTCAAATCACAATTCCCTCTCCCTTGATGGGATAGGTTTTAACCATTTATGGAATTAAGCTTTTCATTGCTTAAGTGATTCTTCCTTTTTTCCTAAGCTATTGTTCAGGGGAGCGATGTGACCCCGGAGGCAATTACTAAGTTTGGCGATGTCGTCCTGTAAGATTGAATTGATTATTGTGGTCTATGAATCTGTTTGAGTGTGTGAAAGGACACTCATTTATATTTAAAGGAATTTGTTGCTCAATACCGGAGGATTCAGTAACTTTGAATAATTTCATCTAACAAGATTTTTTTAGTATCATTGAATAATTTTATCTAACAAGATTAAGCCCTCAGAAAATTGCAGTTTTAGTGAATTCACATCAAAGCTAAATTGATGTACATTTTCTTTCCTTTGGAGGAGATTACACTCATTAACATAGTAAAGGCTACCGGTGGTTTAATGTGAGCTTAAGCATTTATAGTCTTGTATCTATTGATAAAGTCATTGAGTAATTGTTGATTTTTATTTAATTTAGACTACCTAACATTCTGGGCCAAGTTGGAGTTGATTTATACTCATCAACATGATATAGACTATTGTATACTGAGTTAATGTTTATTATGTTCCCCAAACGAAGTTGGGGAACATATTGTTTTTACTCTGTTTTTTATTATTATTATTTTTCTTCTTCTTCCTGTGTACTTTTTTGTCTGCGAGTGATCTTGTAAACTGTTCACCCGAAGTAGGTAAAACCTTTTTAGGGTTAGTAGACATGTTAGGTAGATTTGCGGAATCAAGGTCATTTTTTGCGCACGTGCTTGCAAGAGCGTGCTCGTGCAACACGTGAAATGACCAATATAGTAGATATAGCCATAACTTTTCTATTTTTTGACTATATGCTTTGAAACTCATAATATAAGTATATATAAGTTATAAAGGCATGATGACATGTTCCTCGCGCACGTGCTTGCAAGAGCGCGCACGTGCAACACGTGAAATGACTAATATAATAGATATAGCCGCAACCTTTCTATTTCTTGATGAAATACTCATAATATGAGGATATATTAGTAGTAAAGACATAATGACATGGTCAAAATAGCAAGATCTCACGCGCATGTACGTGCGCTTTGCTCTGATTGGCTGAAATTAAAGTCTCAATATCTTTCTTGTTTTTTGACCAAATCCTTTAAAATTTTGAACATAGCCATGCATTAGGATATCATACAACATGATATATAGCAATAATCATGAAAACACGTGCATCCACGTGCGCTGAAATCTGATTGGCTGAAACTTTAAACTGCTATTACTCCCTTGATGTTCAACCAAACAGGATGGGATGGGATTTGGAACATAGATATATATAATGGACTTCTACAAGAAGGTATGGTCACCATGCACATGCATCATGAAAACACGTGCATGTACGTGTGCTGTAATCTGATTGGCTTAAATTTTAAACAGCTTAAACTTCCTTGGTTTTCAACCAAACGGGATGGGATTTAGAACATAGATAGATGTAATGGACTTCTACAAGAAGATATGGTCACCATGCTCATATATGCACGTGTGTGCACGTGAAATGGGTTAAATAAAAAAAATACACTGGAATGAGCAATTTTGTAAATACTTTTGGATTAAATATTCGAATACTAGTATTTAGCAAATAAAAAATAAAAAGATTGTGTAGACAAAATGATATTGTCATTATGCACATGCATTCACATGCGCACGTGTGCAATGCTAAAATTTGAATGAACTTGGCGTTGTTAAAGTCTCAAATGCATAAGTTTTTGTCTTCTTTAATGAAGCTTACAGGGAATATGGCACCAAAAGGGAGTTGGGGAGCGTTTGGGGAACATCTGTAACGGTCCCCGTTACAATTAGCACTAGTTTTTTTATTTCATTCAGACTATCTAACATTCTGGGCCAAGTCCATTCATCAATACAGCAGTGAAAAGGCTCCTGTTTTACTGGTGGGCACTCATGCTGAAAGGAAGACAAAAGAGGTATTTGATATTAATATCTGCGAAAGCTTTTACCTCACCTGGGCTGAAGGCTCAATTGAGCTTTTCGGATCAAAATATGTTTGTTGTTTGTCGTTGTTGTTGTTGCTGTCGTTGTAAACTTTTCACTTTTTCATTTTCTTCTCAAGAGGTTAATTTCAACCAAATTTGCCACAAAGTATGCATGGGTAAAGGGAATTCAAATTCAAATAAATGGCCTTTTCCAGCAAAATTGAAACTTATGTAAAAGCATCATCTGTATTTGAAAATTATTTTTTTTTCAAATCATAACTCCTGGGGGTAGGATGGGGCCACAATGGGGGTCAAACTTTAACATTTGAATACAAAGGAAAATATTAAATATCTTCTACTCAAGAATGGCAAAACCATGATTGTTCATTGTTACTTATATGGAAACATCCTCTGGTTCAAATCATGACCCCAGGGTAGGTTAGGGCCAAAACTGGTAATCAAAGTTCAAAGTTTAAGATAGGAATACATAAGAAAAATCTTAAAAATCTTATAGAACAGCAAGGCCATGATTAGAAAAAAAGCCATGATTGGTCATACTTATATGGAAACATCACAAAATGTAGTGTAAATTCAAGTTTGTTCAAATCATGACCCCCGAGGGAAGATTAGGGCCAAAATGGGTGAGCAATGTTTTAAGTAGGAATGCACTGAAACGTTAAATTCTCACAAGAACAACAGAGTCATGATTGGTCATCAATATAAAAGCATCGTTACCTCTCCCATTCCCAGTCATGAAAAATGTCAGAATGTATTATAATTTAAGCACATCTGAACAAAAATTTAAGACAACTGATATTTTCTGTTCACTTTTTGTCCATATGTTTATCAGTATGTCTGTCAGTTAATTTTCCTTTTTTTCATCAAATTTGCAAGAACCACTTTTAAACAAACTTGCTACGAAGCATCAGTAGATGAAGGGGATTCAAAGGCGAGGTTTCCACAAGGCTGCTTTTTGGCCCATATGTCTGTTGCGAAAAATGAAATTAGATTGCCAACAATTTTAAACTTACTTTCATTATATTCAACATGTCTAATTTTGTGCTGTATATTTATTTTGCGAGAAAAAAGTTCGGATAATATTGGAATAAACGATCAAAGTATGGTACCCTCAACTGCTTTAACATTGAGTATATGGGAAAATGTTGGAGGGTTATGATGTTTAACCTTCTAGTACACCACTTGTTGCATTCTGAACCAAAACCATAATTTGATAATTAATTACTTATATGTACAGAAACATTATACTGAAATGTGGTTGTGGTTCGCAATGCAACACACACTTAAAAACTAATGACTTTGCAAATTTTGCAATCTGTTGAGTTGTGGTTAATTTTATTCAAACACTTAAAGTGAATCATACACATTTATAACATTGTCCAGTCAATCAAACAGATTACGAGTAATTCCACCCTAGCTTTAAAGGAGAGGGGTATATTTTTTAGATCACCTGAGCCGAAGGCTTAAGTGAGCTTTTCTGATCACATTTTGTCCGTCGTCTGTCCGTCTGTAAACTTTTCACATTTTCGACTTCTTCTAAAGAACCACTGGGCCAATTTTAACCAATCACTGGGCCATAAGAGCGGAAACTTATGTGGAACCATCCTATTGTAGTGTAGATTCTAAATTGTTCAAATCATGACCCCCAGGGGTAGGGCGGGGCCACATGGGGAATCAAAGTTTTACATAGAAATATATAGGAAAATTCTTTGAAAATCTTCTTCTCAAGAACCACTGGGCCAAAAAAGCTGAAACTTATGTGGAAGCATCCTTAGTGTAGATTCTAAATTGTTCAAATCAATAGGGCAGGGCCACAATAGTTTTACATAGAAATATATAGGAACATTCTTTGAAAATCTTCTCCTCAAGAACCACTGGGCCAGCAGAGATGAAACTTATGTGGAAGCATTCTGGGGTAGTGTAGACTCTAAATTGTTCAAAGCATGACCCCCGGGGTTAGGGTGGGGCCACAATGGGGAATCAAAGTTTTAAATAGAAATATACAGGAAAAATCTTTGAAAATCTTCTCCTCAAGAACCACGGGGTGAGAAAAGCTGAAACTTATGTTGAAGCATCCTGGGGTAGTGTAGATTCAAGTTTGTTCAAATCATGACATGACTATGCCCGGGGGGCTAGGGTGGGGCCAAAATGGCCGACCCAAGTTTTACATAGGGATATATAGGGAAACCTTTAAAAATTTTCTTTTCAAGTACTTCAAAGCTATGATTAGTGATATTTATATGGATTCATCCTCAGGTAATGTAGATTCTAGTTTGTTCAAATGATAAATGCCTGGGGGGGGGGGGGTAAATTCAAGCCCGATGTGCTCAGGTGAGCGCTGTGGCCCCTGGGCCTCTTGTTTACCCTTGTGTGTCCGTTTAGCTGTTTGTGTGTCTGTCTGTATAAAATGTTCTTCGCATATTTTCGGCAACTACTCAAAGTAGATGATTGGGGCTTTTAACACACGTTTTGCATGTCAAAAGGTGACATTTATTTTTGTATGAATACAATGTCAGCTTTCTGTTTATCTGTGTGTTTGTATGTACCAGATTTCCATCACGGTTTTCTCAGCGAATACTCATTGCAGATTCTTGAAATTTTTGTACACTCTTTGTTTAGGCATGCCATGTTATTGTAAGATTGATTCATGAGAGTCTATCAGAGTGGGAATTTTACTATTTAGTACTGGCTTGTCCTTTTATACCAGTATTAAAATCATACGAAAGAAAAATAATTGATTATATTATAACATGCCTGTGTGTTTGTTTGTTAGGAAAACCAAACACTTTGACACTAGAGACGGTAGTTTCAATATATAAAGACCAAGGTCAGACTTATTGTTTCACAGTAAACAATATTAATTATTTAATGTAAATCAAGGTCAAAGTTTCTTGATTTGGGTATGTTGCCGTTTCAAAGATTTAACGTACGTTTATTTTCTGTTTACAAAAACCCAATGCCTTTAGTAACCAGCTCCTTTCAACTTTATGTGAATTTGAGTTTTACAAGATGTTGATGATGCAGTTTGTGCCTTGATCTGTTCTAAATCTGTTGCCCAAATAATCAGTGGTCTTATCATTATACCCCCCACAAACAAAGTTTTGGGGTATGTATAGGAATGGCCTAGTCCATCTATCTGTGCAAACGTGTCCTGTTCATATCTTTTTTTACGGAGGAACATAAGAATTAATACCTTACACCTTAATCCATGGTCATTTGTGCAAGTTCAAAGGGGCACATGTACATGCGATTACAAAAACATTTTGAAAAATATTTAACATGAAAATGGGTACGGTCATGGAATCAAAGGATATATCTTTAGAATTCAAATGGATGTATATAAAAGGAATTTTGATAAACGACACATCTCAGATCTTGCATCCAATATCTATAAATAAAATAAAATAAGTACATGTAAATTATGTTTAATGCCTGTGTACAGTATACACTTACAGAATCCGTTCTTTTTATCGCAAAAAAATATTTTAATATTGCAAAACAATTTATTGATAAGAGATTTTTACACTTCCTATGTGTCAATCTAAATGAAATACTATTAAATTGATGTACTTACTTATAATGCGTAGAGGTCTTTTTTCTACTTTATACTTGTAAGAATATGTATGGGTCGCAAGCACAGTTATATTTTAAATGATTTGTCTCAATATATGATATATCTTAATATTGAAAGCATTTGTTTTTTATAACTGATTGTTTTTCATACTTTTTAGCTCACCTGAGCTGAAAGCTCAAGTGAGCTTTTCTGATCACCCGGTGTCCGTCGTCCGTCCGTCCGTGTGTCCGTCTGTAAACTTTTCACATTTTCAACTTCTTCTCAAGAACCACTGGGCCAATTTTAACCAAACTTGGAACAAAGCATCCTTGGGTGAAGGGGAATTTAAATTGTTAAAATCAAGGGCCAAGACCCCTTCCAAGGGGAGATAATCAAGAAAATACGAAAATAGGGTGGGGTCATTAAAAATCTTCTCTCGAATCACAGAGGCAGAAAAGGTGGAATTTATGTGGAAGCATCCATGGGTAGTGTAGATATTAAACTGTTAAAATCATGACCCCCGGGGGTAGGGCGGGGCCACAATAGGGAATCCAAGTTTTACATAGAAATAAATAGAACAAATCTTTAAAAATCTTCTTTTCAAGAACCACTGGGCCTGGAAATCTGAAACTTATATGGAAGCATCCTTGGGTAGTGCAGATATTAAATTGTTAATATCCTGACCCGCCAGGGGTAGGGCGGGGCCACAATAGGGAATCCAAGTTTTACATAGAAATATATAGAACAAATCTTTAAAAATCTTCTTCTCAAGAACCACTGGGCCAGGAAAGCTGAAACTTATGTGGGAGCATCCTTGGGTAGTGTAGATATTAAATTGTTAAAATCATGACCCCCGGGGGTAGGGCGGGGCCACAATAGGGAATCCAAGTTTTACATAGAAATATATAGAACAAATCTTTAAAAATCTTCTTCTCAAGAACCACTGGGCCAGGAGAGCTGAAACATATGTGGGAGCATCCTTAAATAGTGTAAATATTAAATTGTTAAAATCATGACCCCCGGGGGTAGGGCGGGGCCACAATAGGGAATCCAAGTTTTACATAGAAATATATAGAACAAATCTTTAAAAATCTTCTTCTCAAGAACCACTGGGCCAGGAGAGCTGAAACATATGTGGGAGCATCCTTTGGTAGTGTAAATATTAAATTGTTAAAATCATGACCCCCGGGGGTAGGGCGGGGCCACAATAGGGAATCCAAGTTTTACATAGAAATATATAGAACAAAACTTTAAGAATCTTCTTCTCCAGAACCACTGGGCCAGGAGAGCTGTATGTGGGAGCATCCTTTGGTAGTGTAAATATTAAATTGTTAAAATCATGACCCCCTGGCGTAGGGCGGGGCCACAATGGGGAATCCAAGTTTTATATAGAAATATATAGAAAAATCTTTAAAAATCTTCTTCTCAAGAACCACTGGGCCAGGAGTGCTGAAACATATGTGGGAGCATCCTTTGGTAGTGTAAATATTAAATTGTTAAAATCATGACCCCCGGGGGTAGGGCGGGGCCACAATAGGGAATCCAAGTTTTACATAGAAATATATAGAACACATCTTTAAAAATCTTCTCCTCAAGAACCACTGGGCCAGGAAAGCTGAAATTTATGAGGAAGCATCCTGGGGTAGTGTAAATATTAAACTGTAAAAATTATGACCCCCGAGGGTAGGGCGGGGCCACAATAGGGAATCCAAGTTTTACATAGAAATATATAGAACAAATTTAAAATCTTCTTTTCAAGAACCACTGGGCCAGGAAAGCTGAAACTTATGTGGAAGCATCCTTAAATAGTGTAAATATTAAATTGTAAAGATCATGACCCCCTGGGGTAGGGCGGGGCCACAACAGGGAATCCAAGTTTTACATAGAAATATATAGAACAAATCTTTAAAAATCTTCTTCTCAAGAACCACTGGGCCAGGAAAGCTGAAACTTATGTGGGAGCATCCTTTGGTAGTGTAAATATTAAATTGTTAAAATCATGACCCTCGGGCGTAGGGCGGGGCCACAATGGGGAATCCAAGTTTTACATAGATAATATCAAAAGTCCTGAGAACTGTGTAATAAAAAATTAACCGTTTCACGGAAATTATTGAGTTTGATATCATTGTAAAGATCAGAAAAATATACAAATATTGTGCCGTAACCTTGTTATTTTTATGACGTAATATCTGCGAAAATGACGTCATAGTATAGAATGTTTAGCATACTGAAAAGTCGCGTTTTTATCCACATGAGACAATGTTTAAAGTGCTGCCGAAGGCTTATTTGAAAAAATATTTCAAACAATTTTTTTTTGCAAAGAAGTAGAGTAGGGCTATGGTACCGTTTATCAAAAATTCCATATTTCATTGCATGGTTTGTTTACTAGCACGGTTTATGCCCGGTTATGCTAGATCATCGACATTCATTTAAGATTTTAAGTTACAGGATACGAATGAATTTTCGCTCGTTTATAAAGCTCTCCACTGTATGAAATAAAACCTATTCTGTATAAAACTGAAGTATATTAATGCAGTTTTCAACAAATATATTTTGAGTAACAGCACTCTTACCATTTACAAATAAAATGTACAAAAGTCTTTCCCCTGACCTGTTTCTGTGCGTATTTTTTCTAGTTAATTCAAATTCGGCGCCCAAGAACTCACCACTGCTTTTGATTTTTGACTCCAAAAAAGGTTTATAAGTTACACAGACATGTAAAATCTTATATTATTTCCATGAATTTAAAATGAAATATGTGGGGTACGGTGGGGTTACAATGCGAATCGCAAAGTTTTGGATTTTACGAGAAATATATGGGGCACACTAAACTTAAATCTTTGAACCAATCCCTCAAATCTCGTTAAAAACCACGAATTGATGCCATCAAATTTTGTAACACGATCGTCTATTTTTCTTTGATTGTCAACTTTGCCTTTTTCTCACAGTAAGGTCTGTTTTACGCAATATTTCGAGCGAGATTCGATAAAAACATGCAATGTTTGACAATCGCTTAAACCATTTCAGAACAAAAGATCTGCAAAATAGAACACCAAATAATAGATTGTAGTCTATGTAAACATTTTTAATGATTGCGTATAGTTTGCGCCCGAGTAATGAAAAGTTGTTTTCAAAATCATTTGCTCAAATTGTGTCTTTTGTTACGTCATTTTTATGGCCAAAAAAAGAATTATGAATATTGCAATAACGTCATAAAAATTATAAAGTGACGTCACAATATGTGTTTATTTTTCTGACCTTTCCAATGATATGAAACTCAATAATTTCCGTGAAACGGTTAAATTTTTATTTAATAGTTCTCAGAACTTTTGAAATGCCCCTCGTATATACAGAACAAATCTTTTAAAAAGATCTGCATCACCCAAGTTACTCAGGTGAGCGATGTGGCCCATGGGCCTCTTGTTTATATGTTATTATAGGTAGCAAAGATGTCTAATAAGAAAGCGTACACAATTTCCATTGAATTTTTATGGCTACAATTTCAGAAGTTCTTTTTCCAAAATATATTAAATTAGTTAATTTTTTGTGTTACCTCAGCCCTATTCCATGTTCCCTGATGATATATAGTTAATCTTTCTAGGGTTTTTCAAATTGAATAGCCTTCTACAAGTAATAAATCTTCATAACCCTCTTAGACGCTTTTAGAGGGACCCTTTAGATACCCCTTGGTCACGTGACTAGTATATGTTGGTTTTGCAAATAAATTATAAAATATGACAGAGAAAACATTACTGGACATAACTGAAGGAATTATTTTGAAATTCATCATGGGCCAAAAAATAGCCTTATGGAAACCGTACCTTTGTTACAATGAAGGCTACACTGTCCTCTAATGGGACATGAATACAAATTAATAAAGTAACATTTAAATGCATTTTATAATGTCAAGCAAACTTAAGAGTAATTAGCAAACCCTTCTAGTTGATGCAATCAAAGTCAGTGAATGCATCCGCAAAAGAACGTAGCAATATATCGATTTTTGAATATAGATGTCAAAATGTTTTTTACCATCTCCTTTTCTGTTAATTACCCATCAGTACTGAATAAATATGGATGGCACCTTTTTGGATTTTTTAGCTCACCTCAACGAAGTCGAGATGAGCTTATGCTATACCCCCGGCGTCGGCGTTAGCGTCGGCGTCCCAGGTTAAAGTTTTAGGAGCAAGTCCATTCCCAAGTAACTATAAGTCCTACCTGAACCAAACTTGCATGGATGATGCATCTAGGGTTGAACACTACCAGACTTGCTTCGGATGCTGGATTTGACCTACATTTTCTAGATGAGTAACCAGGATAAAGTTTTTGGAGCAGGTCAATTCCCAAGGAACTATAAGCTCTACCTGGTCTAAACTTGCATGGATGATGCATCTAGGAAAAGACACTACATTTTCCAGATGAGTGACCAGGCTAAATTTTTGGAGCAGGTCCATTCCACAGAAACTATAAGCCCTATTTGGACCAAACTTGCATAGAGGATGCATCTAAGGATGTACACTACCAGACTTGCTTTGGATGCTGGATCTGACCTACATTTTCATTCCCAAGTAACTATAAGCCCTACCTGAACCAAACTTGCATGGATGATGTATCTAGGGATGTACACTACCAGGCTAGCTTTGGATGCTGGATCTGACCTACATTTTCATTCCCAAGTAACTATAAGCCTATTTGGACCAAACTTGCATGGATGATGCATCTAAGGATGGACACTACCAGACTTGCTTCGGATGCTGGATCTGATCTATATTTTCATTCCCAAGTAACTATAAGCCCTACCTGAACCAAAATTGCATTGATGATGTTTCTAGGGATGGACACTACCAGACTAGCTTCAGATGCTGGATCTGACCTACATTTTCATTCCCAAGTAACTATAAGTCCTACCTGAACCAAACTTGCATGGATGATGCATCTAAGGATGGACACTATCAGACTTGCTTTGGATGCTGGATCTGACCTATATTTTCCAAACAAGAGACCAGGTTAAAGTTTTGGGAACAGATCAATCCAAATGAACTTGAAGTCCTTGATATCTGCAGTATTAACAAAGTCATGAATATTTGTTAACACTATACATGTTTTTCACTATACACGCGTAGAAATGTGTATATGCCATGTAAGGGGTTAAACACAACTTGCAAGAATATTGTTGTTGGGATGATACTAAATATTAAGAAAATATGATGTGAGATTCCCATTACTTAAACTGATAACAATCGTCGAGGTGAGCTTCGTAATCTTTGATTACTTATGTTTTAAAATTGAAATACCGACATTAATTATAGATTAATAGAAAAAAATAATGTAATACTAGAAAACAGTAAATCTATTTTGTGTTTTCAATTTACAACGTAAAAACGTGTCATTTTATAAAACTGTCACTGTATTAACGAGATCCTACTGTATTATTTATAGAAGGCTTTTGACATTGAAACTCAAACATCCAACCTCAATACTTCCTATTTAACAAATCCTATTAAGTACTCTTTTCTTTATTTGTTTCATTTCATAATACACCGATTTTTTCAACTTAATGCTTGACACCATATGTTTAAGTCACCATGTAGTTACGGAAGCGACACATTACTTTTTTAGCTCACCTCAACTTTGTCCGTTGTCTGTCGTCGTTGTCGTCGTCGTTGCTGGCCTTATCGTAAACTTTTCACATTTTCATCTTCTTCTCAAGAACCAATGGGCAAATTTCAACCAAACTTGCCACAAACTATCAATATCCTTTGGTAACAGTGATTCAAGTTTGTTCAAATGAAGGGCCACACCCTCTTCCAAGGGGAGATAATTATGGATTAGTAAAACATTCATGGCATTTTTTCAAAAATCTTATTGTCAAGAACCACTGGGCCAGGAAATATGAAACTTATGTGGAATCATCCTCAGGTATTGTAAATTCAAGTTTGTTCAAATCATGACCCCGGGGGTAAGGGTGGGGCCGCATTGGAATATTAACGTTTTCTATAGGAATATATAGGAAAAATCTTTAAAATTCTTCTCAAGAACAACAAAGTCATGATTGGTCATATTTTTATGGAAGCATCCTAAGGTGGTGTAGATTCAAGTTTATTCAAATTATGACCCCCAGGGGTAGGGTTGGTCCACAATGGATTATTGAAGTTTATCATTGGAAAATATAAGTAAAATCTTCAAAAATCTTCTCAAGAATAGGAAAACCATGTTTGTTCATATCCTTATATAGGAAAGATTCAAGTTTGTTCAAATCATAACCCCTCTCCCTTACCCATTCTGCCTTTAAAGGGTAGGTTGGGACCACTTACGCATTGAAGCTTTTGAATACTAAACTGGTTTTTAGTTCACCTGAGCCAAAGGCTGAAGTGAGCTTTTCTGAATCAAAATTTGTCCGTTGTCTGTTGTCGTTGTAAACTTTTCACATTTTCATCTTCATCTCAAGAACTACTGGGCCAATTTCAACCAAACTTGGCACCTTGAGTATCCTTGAGTGAACGGAATTCAAATCTATTCAAATGAAGGGGCAAGCCCTCTTCCAAGGGGAGATAATGATGAATTAATGAAAAATTAATGGCATCTTTTAAAAATCTTCTTCTCCAGAACCACTGGGCCAGGAAAGATAAACTCATTTGGAAGCATCCTCAGGTAGTGTAGATTCAAGTTTGTTCAAATCATGACCCCTGGGGTAGGGTGGGACCACAATGACGGATCAAAGTTTTACGTAAGAATATATAGGAAAAAAATTGAAATTCTTGTTCTCCAGAACCACTGGGTCAGGAAAGATGAAACTCATGTGGAAGCATCCTCTGGTAGTGTAGATTCAAGTCTGTTCAAATCATGATCCATGGGGGTAAGGCGGGGCCACTATGGCCGATCAAAGTTTTACACAGGAATATAAAGGAAAAATCTTTTAAAATCTTGTTCTTCAGAACCATTGGGCCAGGAAAGATAAAACTCATGTGGAAGCATCCTCAGGTAGTGTAGATTTAAGTTTGTTCCAATTATGACCCATGGGGGTAGGGCGGGGGCACAATGGCTAATCAAAGTTTTACATAGGAATATATAGGAAAAATCTTTAAAAGTCTTCTTCTCTAGAACCACTGAGCCAGGAAAGATGAAACTCATGTGGAATCATCCTCACGTAGTGTAGATACAAGTTTGTTCAAATCATGACCCCCAGGGGTAGGGCGGAACCACAGGGCTGATCAAAATTTAACATAGGAATATATAGGAAAAATCTACTCCAGAACCACTGGGCCAGGAAAGATGAAACTCATCTGGAATCATCCTCAGGTAGTGTAGATTTTAGTTTGTTCAAATGGTAACCCCCAAGGATTGATGGGGCCCCAAAGGTCGATCAAAGTTTTACATAGAAAAATAAAGGAAAAATCGCAAGAACAGAAAAGCTATGTTTAGTCATAATGACATCTAAGCATCCTTAGCTCATGTATAGAAGATTTAAATTTGTTCAAATCATGGCCCTTTGGAGTAGGGAGGGTACCCCCCCCCCCCTCCCCCCCGTAAACTTTTCAGGTCTGATCTGACCTGTGCTTTTTCTTAACCGATGTGCTCAGCTCAGGGATGTGGCCCCCGGGCCTCTTGTTTTTTTTTCCTAGCTACAATACTCAGATAAGCAATGTGGCCCCTGGGCCTCTTGTAATTGCTTGCTACAATATTTTCTTTATACTTGTTTTTGATTGATTGATTGTATATTGTTTAACGTCCCTCTCGAGAATTTTCCACTCATATGGAGACGTCACCGTATGCAGGTGAAGGGCTTCAAATTTAGACCTATACTCAGAACTAAGGCCCACTGCGCAGTGAGAGTTCTTTAGGAAACGGGACCTACGTTTTAAGGTCATATCCGAAAGACCCGTAACTTTCACTTCTGATGCCGAGCACTTGGTGAAGGAACAGTCGCTACCTATTTTTAAGTCTTAGGTTTGACGCGTCGCCGGTAACGAGAATTGAACCCGGGCCTCTCGATCACGAAGCGAGTGCTCTACTTTTAGGTTACCGTGAACAGTATACTTGTTCTTGAATATTAAAAGTCCTTTTTGTTTACGAAGTTTTCCTTACTCTAAAAGTCCATGGTATAATTTTTATATTGAATTATGCGTGTTCAGTGGATTATTTTTACCCTCCCTAATATTGTTCTTAAAATTTGCTTCTGTGTTGAATTATGCTTCCGTTCCTTTAGGTTGGAACAGTTCTGGCAATTGTGTTTGAATACTACACAGTTACTTAAACTGTACAAAGCATTGATATTGTTGATAGCAATAATTAATATTCGATATCAAATCATTTTTTACCAGGAGAAAGAAAAGTTTTTTCGTGAGATATGGACGAGCTTGGAAACAAAGGATGCGTCTCTGCAAAGGCATTTTGACAGGAAAAGGATGTTTGCTGTTGGATTCCACGAGAATGAATGCATTGAAAAAATCAAGCTGTCAGTTGTTGATGTTGTCAAAAACCTTGATCACTGGGGTGAGAAACTTCCATACTCATGGGCGATGTTTGAAAAATTCTTCCAGGAAAAGAAAAACCTTAAAATAATCAACAAAGAGACACTTTTGGCTTTCAATGAAGCATTGCCACAGGAAATGAGGTTGGAAACAGTCGAACATATTCACACCATGCTGCAGTTTTTCCATGACATCAGAGAAATTTTACACTTTAACCAAGAATCTCTCAGAGGAATAATAATTCTTGATGTTCAGTGGTTTGCAGATGCGTTCAAAAATGTAATCACAGATAAAAACCATGCAGCAGAAGATTTATTTAAGCTTGCCTCACAATGGAACAAATTTAATGAAACTGGAGAACTGAGTGACACACTGCTGTCTGCGATATGGGAAATGAACAACAATGGGTACCTTGAACACAAAGAAGATATCATGCGCTACATGGAGAAGCTAGGACTCCTGGCTAAAACGAATGAAAACAAATGGTATGTTCCCTGTATGAACAAGAGACCATTTCCTGCAGATTGCTTTTCATTATACCCTGCCTCATCCATCCTCTGCTACACGTTTGATGTTCTTCCTGCTGGAATTTTCCATCGTCTTGTAGCAACTTGCATGCAGATTCCTTGGGAGATTTTTAATGATGGAGATAGAGGATGCATATACCAGACTGCGGCCGTTTTCATGTTTCATGACCTGTGCCATAACATTCTGATCGGAATGACCCAAACAGAGATTCAGCTGCAGGTGTTTGTTACAGACAGAGAGGAAGAAGTTGATGTCTTAACGTGTCACCAGATCAGAGAAAGAATTGAAAGTATACTGAGCAATCTTGCCAACACGTTTCAGAAAAACTCTGGATTCGATGTTGCTTTCAAATGCAAACCTGTTGGATTCTGTGACAACAAAGAAAGCGCTGTCATAAAGGAATCTATGTTTACAAGAGCGAGTTTTCAATGTCCATCCTGTCCAGCGAATAAAAAGCATCCAATAAACACAAAAGATATCACAAAATATTGGAAAAAGGTTCTGTAGAATATAATTTTGGCTTTATTAAACTCTATACTTTGATTAAACAATAATATAATAAATTAGTTAAATGATGACCTTGTGAAATTTGAGAAGAAAAAATATTCTAAAATTTACTGTTTCTGATTAAAGCTTTTATAACAATGAAATAAAAGAAAATATTTTTGATGATTCCATGAAGAATTCTGAATGTATGAAACTATTTAAAAAATGAAGTAAAGTTCTTGATTATAATTGTTAAATTCTTATATTAAAGGAGGTGGAAATTTACGTTATATAAATTTAAATTCAATCTATAGTGATTCTTTATTCTGTCTCATTTTAAACAGGAGCTTCAAAAGAGGTCTCATCTTAAGGAGGAAAACGTCTCAGGTGTGTATCTTTTTATTCAGTCAATTTTAACTTATTCCGTAGAGATCAGTATACAGAATTTAAAGAGTCTTCGGCATGTGCACTCTCTTTCTTTTGAGATTGGTAGAAAATGCATGATGAAAAAATCATCAATTATTTTATTTGGACAGTTGAAATTATGTTTGAGGAAAGGTAGATAATTTTAACACACCCCTCCTTCCTTTGAAGAAAGAAGGGCATATTGCTTTCCTGCTGTTTATCGGTAGGTTGGGCGGTCCGTTGTCCACCAAATTTCTGTTCATTTGCTTCGTAGAAGTTGCGAATATTGAAATTAAATTTGGTATACATATTCATCATAAGAATATCTGGATAAAGATCTATTTTGGGTATGACAAATTAATTTTGGACAAATTATCCCCCTGGGATTAGAAAAAATCCAATTATTGGGTGCATGAGGGGAGCATGCCTGTTTCGTAAATATTTCTTGTCTGATGATCTAATTTTTGAACGACTAAAGGATGACGTTTACTCGGGTTTCAGAAGACAGAAAGGGAATTTTATAAAGTATATTATGTTAAATTAAAAATTGTTCTAAATGAATAAAATTGCCAAGTTTTTACTTAATATCAATTTACGAATTTCTTATTTTATCATTTAAAGAAAATATACAGGAACAAAAGGTAATATGCTAATGCAGAGGAAATTCGAACTTAATTTTTATGCCCCGCCATGAATATGGCCGGGGCATATAGTGTTTGTCATGTCCGTCTTCCGTCCTTCCGTCCTTCCGTCCTTCCGTCCTTCTGTCCTTCTGTCCTTCCGTCCTTCTGTCCTTCCGTCCTACCTGAACCAAACTTTCATGGATGATGCATCTAGGGATGAACACTACCAGACTTGCTTCGGATGCTGGATCTGACCTATATTTTCATTCCCAAGTAACTATAAGCCCTACCTGAACCAAACTTTCATGGATGATGCATCTAGGGATGGACACTATCAGACTTGCTTCGGATGCTGGATCTGACCTTTATTTTTATTCCCAAATAACTATAAGCCCTACCTGAACCAAACTTGCATGGATGATGCATCTAGGGATGGACACTACCAGACTTGCTTCGGATGCTGGATCTGACCTATATTTTCATTCCCAAGTAAATATAAGCCCTACCTGAACCAAACTTGCATGGATGATGCATCTAGGGATGAACACTACCAGACTTGCTTCAGTTGCTGGATCTGACCTATATTTTCATTCCCAAGTAACTACAAGCCTTACCTGAACCAAATCTGCGTGGATGATGCATCTAAGGATGGACACTACCAGACGTGCTTCGGATGCTGGATCTGACCTTCATTTTTATTCCCAGATAACTATAAGCCCTACCTGAACCAAACTTGCATGGATGATGCATCTAGGGATGGACACTACCAGACTTGCTTCGGATGCTGGATCTGACCTATATTTTTATTCCCAAGTAACTATAAGCCCTACCTGAACCAAACTTGCATGGATGATGCATCTAGGGATGGACACTACCAGACTTGCTTCTGATGCTGGATCTGACCTATATTTTCATTCCCAAGTAACAATAAGCCCTACCTGAACCAAACTTTCATGGATGATGCATCTAGGGATGGACACTACCAGACTTGCTTCGGATGCTGGATCTGACCTATATTTTTATTCCCAAGTAACAATAAGCCCTACCTGAACCAAACTTTCATGGATGATGCATCTAGGGATGGACACTACCAGACTTGCTTCGGATGCTGGATCTGACCTATATTTTTATTCCCAAGTAACTATAAGCCCTACCTGAACCAAACTTGCATGGATGATGCATCTAGGGATGGACACTACCAGACTTGCTTCGGATGCTGGATCTGACCTATATTTTTATTCCCAAGTAACTATAAGCCCTACCTGAACCAAACTTGCATGGATGATGCATCTAGGGATGGACACTACCAGACTTGCTTCGGATGCTGGATCTGACCTATATTTTCATTACCAAGTAACAATAAGCCCTACCTGAACCAAACTTGCATGGATGATGCATCTAGGGATGGACACTACCAGACTTGCTTCGGATGCTGGATCTGACCTATATTTTTATTCCCAAGTAACTATAAGCCCTACCTGAACCAAACTTGCATGGATGATGCATCTAGGGATGGACACTACCAGACTTGCTTCGGATGCTGGATCTGACCTATATTTTCATTCCCAAGTAACTATAAGCCCTACCTGAACAAAACTTACATGGATGATGCATCTAGGGATGGACACTACCAGACTTGCTTCGGATGCTGGATCTGACCTATATTTTCATTCCCAATTAACTATAAGCCCTACCTGAACCAAACTTTCATGGATGATGCATCTAGGGATGGACACTACCAGACTTGTTTCGGATGCTGGATCTGACCTATATTTTCCAAACAAGCAATTCAGCTGCATCACTATTCTGGATATTCTGATCAAATTTTATATACATACAAATTTTCATGTTGCTTTACTAATATATCCTCGGCGGGGCATTCATGTCCTATGGACATATTTCTAGTTAAATTTTCATTTTTCTCAAAAAATAGTTTCTCGTAATATTAAATACAATGTAAAGGCAACATGTATTTTTAAAACATCATTATGCACATAGTATGTGTGTTTGAGCTCATGAATTATTTTAAATAATTGAATGCTATGAATAAAGAAATTAAAAAAAAAATTACTACAAACCCTTCCAGAAAACATGTCTCGATTATTTGATCATTGAACTTATTACATCATTGAAATAAATAGGAATAATTTTCGTCTCAAGAATCACTATGCAAGAAAAGCTCAAACTTATTTGGAAGAATATGGATATTGTTGATTCTAAATTGTTTCCATCATGTCCCTCTAAGATAGGGCGGTGCCACAATGTGTTATCTAAGTTTCACCCCGGAACATATAGAAAAAGTCTTCTTCTCAAGCATCACTAAATCAGAAAAGCTTATATGGAGGCTTCCTGGGGGTAATGTAGATTCTAAATTGTATAAATTGTGATCCATTGTAGTTGTATGGGACGACAATAGGTAGTACAAGACGTCAAATTGGTAAAGAGCCACAGGACCAAATTGTTATCCTGGCGAGCGCTGTTGCTCATCAGCCTCTTGTTTGGAAATAACATACAAACCAGTCCAGTTTCATTACAGAACTTGAATTGGAAGTGATTTATGCTGCTGTCTAAAATTATTTTCATCATTGTTTTATCATATGATTTTATTAATTTATTAAAGGTATCAGTATAGTTGATAAAACATGTACACGTAGCATGCATGCAAACTTGTTGATGAACTACAGGAGACAAAATGTCTATAGAATAATTGTAGAAGTGGTGACAGATGAAAGCAACGTGTTAACATATAACGTGAAATACTTCACCTTTGCTTCTTTCTATAACGATTCCAGTTGAACTCGTACCATGGACATTCTTAGCTCAGAAATTGTTGAGTAAAGGGGTTGTAACCACGTTATATCAAAGAATAAAGCAAAACTTAATGATAATGACTGTTTAAAAGTTTAATTTCCATTTTTATGTTTCAGCCTTAGAACTGATTTTAAATGTGGTTTCAAAGAAAATGCGTGACACAACATGCTTTCTATTGGCGAGGCATTTTGATGTCGAGGAAGACACTTCCACAAGAAATTTTGAAGAGCAAGTATTTAGAATTCTATACAAGTGGTTATGTAAAAATCCCAACATCGACCACTTGAATGAGTTGGAGAGAATTCTAAAAGAGGCTGACCAAGGGAGAGCTGCAGAATATGTTAGGGCATTCAATATGGCGGATTTTCAATGCAAAGATGTTCCGAGTCCGAGTCTGTCGGTGTCTGAGAAAGAATTCCATATACTGTCTCAATATCTTCCGAAAAATTACACTCACTTTGTGCGACTTTTGGGCCTTCAGCAGAGAAGTATAGAAAAGATTGAGGAAAACTTTCAGAAAATAGAGAAGAGGGTATATGAAGCTCTCTTACAAACAAGAGAGGAATGTCCGGCTCTATGCCGCCAGGACTTGTGTAGAGCATTGACATTTCTAGAGCGAAATGATGTCATTGAGGCTCTGAAAGCTTTCTGGAAATTGTAACAGGAAATCTTGAAATAACGATTCTACAGTCTTAAAAGACCAAAAAAAAATTAATGTAAAAAATTTTTAAAGATAATTTTATACAGTCATCTTTATTATTTCTAATTTTGTACATTATGCATATATCATTTTTTAGAGCAGCTGAATTTATTCAGGTGACCTCTTTATATGTGCTTTTTTTCCGTCGGCGTGCTTCGTTAGATGTGAGTTAACATTTAAACAATTTCAGCTTCTCTGAAACTGCGAAACCAATTTCAACCTATTTTGACAAATTACATTGGTGGAGAAAGTGTTGTGATTTTTAGCTCTACTGGTCAGAGATAAGAAGAGCGTATGCGATGGTAATGCGTCCGTCGTCCGTCTGTCTGTCTGTCTGTCTGTCTGTCCGTCTGTCTGTCTGTAAACAATTTTTCAAAATGCTACTCCTCCTACAGTTTTGCTCTGATTTCAATATAACTTGGCACACAAGTAGACTACACTAAGATACATAATTCTGTGTATCGGTTTTTGATTTCGATAAACGGTGTTGCCGTGGTTACTAAAAATAGAAATTTCTGTGAAATTCTTTCAAAATGCTACTCCTCCTACAGTTTTGGTCTGATTTCAATATAACTTGGCACACAAGTAGACTACACTAAGGTACATAATTCTGTGTATCGGTTTTAGATTTCGATGAACGGTGTTGCCGTGGTTACTAAAAATAGAAATTTCTGTGAAATTCTTTCAAAATGCTACTCCTCCTACAGTTTTGGTCTGATTTCAATATAACTTGGCACACAAGTAGACTACACTAAGATACATAATTCTGTGTATCGGTTTTAGATTTCGATGAACGGTGTTGCCGTGGTTACTAAAAATAGAAATTTCTGTGAAATTCTTTCAAAATGCTACTCCTCCTACAGTTTTGGTCTGATTTAAATATAACTTGGCAAACAAGTAGACTACACTAAGATACATAATTCTGTGTATCGGTTATTGATTTCGATGAATTGTGTTGCCGTGGTTACTAAAAATAGAAATTTCTGTGAAATTCTTTCAAAATGCTACTCCTCCTACAGTTTTGGTCTGATTTCAATATAACTTGGCACACAAGTAGACTACACTGAGATACATAATTCTGTGTATCATTTTTTTATTTCAATGAACGGTGTTGCCGTGGTTACTAAAAATAGAAATTTCTGTGAAATTCTTTCAAAATGCTACTCCTCCTACAGTTTTGGTCTGATTTCAATATAACTTGGCACACAGGTAGGCTACACTAAGATACATAATTCTGTGTATCGGTTTTTGATTTCGATGAACGGTGTTGCCGTGGTTACTAAAAATAGAAATTTCTGTTAAATACTCTCAAAATGCTACTCCTCCTACAGTTTTAGTCTGGTTATAATATAATGTGGCATGCAGGTAGACTACACTAAGAACATGAAAAGACTTAATCAAGGATCATTATTCTATTTATTGCTGTTGAAAAGTTTCAATTTCCAACTGCGTAAGTTCTTTTCTTTTCCTTTGCTATAAGTACAAACCAGTAGAGCTTCAGTCTCGACAGAGACTTCTGGTTTTAAATTTATTGCCCATGCTCCCCTGGGGCCTGAGGGATGGGGCTTAAACCATAAAAATTAATGAATTAAAAAATCTCCTTCACTCATGGATATCAAACAGCCAAACTGTTGGCATGATTTTAGTAAACATTACCCCCTCTATCAAAATTGTGAAATAAATAGCACCAGGGTCAGGGTGGGGCCAAATCCACTAAAATTATTGCAATCTTCAAAAATCTTCTTCTTTACTCCTGGACATCAAGCAGGCAAACTGTTAGCATGAATGTAATGAGCATTGAGTCCTCTACCAAAATTATGAAATTCATGGCCCCAGGGTCAGGCGTTCTAGTGCTAGGGCGGGGCTATATAGATTATATAGTGAAAATGCATTATTTCTTTGGAAATCTTCTTCTCTGCTCCTGGGTATTAAATAAACTATCTAAGTACATAGTTATGATGAGCAAGAGTGCCTCTTCCAGATTTGCGAATTTTATGGCCCCAGGGTCAGGGACTCTGGTGTTAGGGCGGGGCTCTATAGATTATATAGTGATATTGCAATTATTCTTTGAAAATCTTCTTCTCTGCTTTTGGGTGTTAAATATACTAACTAAGTACATAGTTATGATGAGCAAGAGTGCCTCTTCCAGTTTGTGGTGAATTTTATAGCCCCATGGTCAGGGGTTCTGGTGTTAGGGCGGGGCTCTATAGATTATATAGTGAAATTGCATTTATTCTTTGAAAATCTTCTTCTCTGCTTCTGGGTATTAAATAAAGTAGCTTAGTACATAGTTATGATGAGCAAGAGTGCCTCTTTCAAATTTGTGAATTTTATGGCCCCAGGGTCAGGGGTTCTGGTGTTAGGGCGGGGCTCTATAGATTATAAAGTGAAACTGCATTATTTTATTCTTTGAAAATCTTCTTCTCTGCTTCTGGGTATTAAATAAACTAACTAAGTACATAGTTATGATGAGCAAGAGTGCCTCTTTCAAATTTGTGAATTTTATGGCCCCAGGGTCAGGGGTTCTGGTGTTAGGGCGGGGCTCTATAGATTATATAGTGAAATTGCATTTATTCTTTGAAAATCTTCTTCTCTGCTTCTGGGTATTAAATAAACTAACTTAGTACATAGTTATGATGAGCAAGAGTGCCTCTTCCAGATTTGTGAATTTTATGGCCCCAGGGTCAGGGGTTCTGGTGTTAGGACAGGGCTCTATTGATTATATAGTGAAAATGCAATTATTCTTTGAAAATCTTTTCCTCTGCTTCTGAGTATTAAATATACTAACTAAGCACATAGTTATGATGAGCAAGAGTGCCTCTTCCAGATTTATGAATTTAATGGCCCCAGGGTTAAGGGTTCTGGTGTTATGGGGGGATGGTTGGGGGCTCTATTGATGATATAGTGAAAATGCATTTATTCTTTGAAAATCTTCTTCTCTGCTTTTGGGTATTAAAAAACTAACTAAGCACATAGTTATGATGAGCAAGAGTGCCTCCTATAAAATTGTGAATTTTATGCCCCCTGGGTCAGAGGAGGAGGGGGGGCTACATAGTCTGAAAATAATTTAATGCTTTTAAACCTGCTCTTTGGTATTATTACATACATTAGCCCTGCAGGGCTGATACGGCTATTGTGACGTCAATATCACACCCTTAGTAAATTAAACCACAATAACAGTACTTGTGATCATACACAATTTTTGGTCGGTTCATATTCTCTTTATTTTAACTTTTTGAAAATAAAAGTTAATCTTAATTTACAAATACATGTAATAGATTATTTTCAAATTACGGATTGTGGACACTTGAAATAGCAATACAGAAACAAACCGAAACTGTTTGAGACAATAGACTGTGTACATTTTAAGAAGTCATGATTATTTAATTATTTTCTTCTCAACTTAACGTGTTCTGTATTTTATTACTAAGTATGTAATAAATATAATAAAACATACCCTTTTCCACATCACATCCTGTATCAGCCCTCGACCAATATCAGCCCTCGGGCCTTCAGCCCTCTGGCTGATATTGGTGGCTCGGGCTGATACAGGATGTGATATGGAAAAGGGTATGTATTATTCTCTATTTAATCAATCATTCTGTTTTAAAATTTGCAAAATTTTGAAATAGGTGGCCCCTGTGTCAGTGGTTCCTTTAGGGTGAGGTGCACAACTGAGTATAAAGTGGAAGCGGATTTTCTCTTTGTTACTCTGATCTACCTCTGGGTATTAAGTAAATAGAGTAAGCATGTTAAGTAAATAATTATGATAAGCAATGGTTCCTCTTTTAAAATCGTGAATTGTGAATTTCATGGCCTCTGATTTAATCCAAATTCAAGTGTTTGAAAGTTGTTACAAATACTCAGGTGACCTATAAGGCCCGTTGACATCTTGTTTTTTTTTTTTTTTGTGGTTTAGCCTCCCTCTCTAGAATTTGGACTCAATGGTTTCATTTCCAATATTGTTAAATGTTTTGCCCTAGGGTCAGAATTTTCTGTGGTTATGATGAGCAATGATGCTACTTTCAAAAGTGTGGATTTCATGGCCTCTAGTTTAAAAACGAACCATATTTAATTGTTGGAAAGCTGTTACATGATACTAAGGTATCCTACATGTATAAGGCCTGTTGCCCGTTGTTTCTCGAGATATAAACATGTATTGTGAACATATTTTATAAAAAAAAAAACATATACTAATACTTATTGTGTTATAACCAAAAAATGCAAGCATTTATCTTTGTCAAGAGTTGTATACACAATGAATAGCAACCTTAAAAGTAATCTTTTGATGATAAATCAAGAATACTGCAATTTCATGCCGTCTAATGTTTTTGTTTTGTTTTAAAGCCATATATGGCGTAACTGATCAAAAAAATATATTTTTGAAAAATACAAAATTAATTAAAGAAATATAATTAATACTTTTAAATTAAAGCTTTTCATACTATTAGGAACACGGAGAACACCTCGTTT
>NW_026932957.1:0-54924 GCF_032062105.1 Saccostrea cuccullata
TGCTTTTTTCCAGATGAGTATGACAGTATCATGAATATTGTATAAATCATGATAATGTAATTGTATGTATCACTGGAGAAACTTACCAAGGGACACCTTCTTTGAAGACCCGAAGAAGAAGTAGAGGATGACGGGGAAAAAGCTGGTATAAAGTCCGTAAACAGGGGGTAGGTTAGTCAGCAGGCCGTAGGCCATTCCTGGAAGTGAGAACAGTAACGATATACAGTCATTTATTTTACTTAATTAAGTAATGAGAGAGTGCGTAATATAAGAAACTAATGCATTTATAGATAGAACTCATGCACGGAAGATCAAAAGAAATTTGTTCATTAGTTACTCCAAAGATCAAATTAAAAATGTTGTCATTTCATTAATTATTGAAATAAGGTTCTGTATATTTTCTAACCTAGCCACAAGGGAATAAAAGATTATGCTAGTAATTTTGATAAGAATCTAAAGGCATAATTTTCTTTCTCAACAATATTTCCAGGTTAAGATCATAAATGTGACATATATTATTGATATGTAGATAAAAAACCGATATTTCATTATATTTTGTGTTATTTCTTAGATGTAAAGCTTTTCTGATTAAATTCCTTTTTTTGCATTGTTTCAAGATACATGTACTAGTAAGCTCCGAGATATACTACTTATTATATACATATGTAAAACCGTTGTAGAAAGAGGAAAAAATTTGACTTTTAAAAATTTTTAAAAAGTGTTAATTTTACAATATATTAAAAGGATCACTTCATTATACATAGGGATCTGACCTATCGGACCGGGCTTGGTTTTTTTTCTCTACAAAAAGCTTGTCGATTTCCGTTCCAATTAATGGCATTAGGCTGAATACATATAACAATATGTTTTTCCTAAATCTTTATTTCAGTGAGTAGAGGTAGAAGGAACCCTTTCATTAATTTTCTGAGTTTGTTATCTCCAAATGTAATAATTGATATTTGTATTTACTTCTCATTGTGCATAATGGTAATGTCTACTGTCTCTGAAATTCTGTTCTTTATGTCTAGGCTATATTTCCGTGGATATAATAAAACATGTCATTAAAGTGTGCAAATTATATAGGCCTAAATGAAATCCAAGGGAGTACAGTGTAGCCAAAGTCAATGTGATTAAATTCTAAGGAATATATACAAGTGAAATTAATTGCAGCTCAATGGCAATGCTGCAAAGAATACCTGTATTGAGTAACACAGAGTGTATTCGATTAAGACAACCCGTGTCGCACTAGTGTTAAATATGCGAATGCACATTGATTGAACTCTAGTGATCTAAATAAAACATCTCGTGTTGTTTAGTGTTTGTATACATATGGCGGGGAAAACAGTATATTCCCTGTATATTGGGTTTGAACAGGACAAACAATTGATTAACAAACAATATCCAACTATCAAATAAAGAATAGCAGATAATTTAATACAAGACATCAAAGCTGAAATTAATTGTTCAATAAAATTTATTTTTTGCAGATACAACCACAGAAACCTGTCGTTACTTATTTTTCTTTTTATGAAAATTTTAAATATATATTAGGTATGGGTATATTCTTTTTTATTAAACGAAAAATAAGTACACATGTAACGTCAGGTGCCTGTGGATACAACATATATTTTACAGATTATTTATCCTTGCAATATTATTTAACAAGTCAATACCTCCTCTTATTAAAATAAAAAAGTAGAATAAGAATGTCTCCACACACTTACATTGAAATATAATAGTGACGTACCATCGTTTTTGAAGCGGGGGGGGGGGGCAAGCCAGAGAAAAAAAAAGACACTTCTATTTACCGGTAGTTGGAGGAAGAGGATGTAGGTTCCACTTCTTTCAGTACCAAATTTTTATTCATACGATACGACTTCAGCCTTGCTTGGCTTTACTGTAACAAAAAGGGGGAGGAAGCAATCGGTGGTCTTTCAATGAAGATTTTTTAAAAGGAAAGAGATGTTTGGAAAAAAAAGTGTGGGGAGCACTTCCACCAGTTGCTGCGTGCCTTTATCCCCCCCCCCCCCCGGTAAAATTTTTTATAACATTTATTGTAAACAAAGAACCGGTTGGTTCTGGGGACCCGACCTCCATATTTATAAGATAACATTGTAATACATGCATGTAACTGAAATTGCTCTCACATTTGATCCTGCACTTATGTTAAAACTGAATTATTAATAATAATAATTTAACTTCATAAGGTAATTAACACGAGATATCTGTGCTGCGATTGTTAAATCTATCAAAAAAAATTTAGTTAATCAATATGCATCTATTAGACATTTTTGTAATCAAGGGATCTGTTTTACAAAAGAACTTACATCTAAGACCAAAATTGATTCTGCGATTTTATTCTTCTTGAAAAGAATTTAGAATGTTTCTATGGTAACAATTTCCAAAAAGGTTAATTTTCAAAAATTTATAATCAACGTAAGTTTTTGGTTCTATTCGTAAGTTCTTTTGTAAAACTGGCCCCAGAGGTTCGGGCAATAATTATAGGCAGATTTAAAAAAAAAAAAGATAAACTTTATTTTTTAAGAAAAAATTGAAAACTGCCAATAATAACATAGCCGTAAATTTAAGAGGTTCAGGTTGACCTTAAAACTAAAAAAAGGGAGGGATATCAAAAATTATAATGCAGACTTTTTTCATTGACGTTGTAAATTTCTAATACAAACACTGACAAATTTACGCAGAAACAGTTTTCGCATTTTAAAACAATGCGACTTCACTCCCCGCCATTTCTTTCACCTGTTACTCCAGGTAAACTGAGGAGTATACTCGCGTAACACGGGTTGATCACTTCTGTCGAAGATAGGTTGTTTTATTTACAACTCTAGTGACTCGTGTCACTCGTGTCGCTTAATCGAATATACCCACAGAGTAAGTTATTTTTGTCCTCGGAAAAAGTGAGCTTATACTGAGGTTTGTTCTGCCTGACTGACAACTGTACATTGGATTGTTACGATTTAATCTATTTAGTATTTCTTATATCAAGAATGGGCATGCATAAAGGATAGATAATTGAAGGAAAATACACAAGTCTGTAAAAAAAGGAATTAAAATAGTCTTTGAAAAGGCGAGATTTAAAACGTTAAAAGTGTGGGACCAGGTGGATTCGAACCCCCGACTTTTAAAAGAATGTTTCCACGTTGTAAAAGTCAACATATATATCAATTAACTGAGCTAGTCTGACTATAAGAATGAAAGGTATAAATTTAAAGCAGATTCAACATCAGCTTTTCTTATTTTTGTAGGTTTTTTGTGAATTTCGACCCTAGGACAGGGGTGCCCCTATAAAAATCTATCTTATAATATTCCTTACATCCCAACCTATCAAAATATCACAATTTTATATAGGAGCAGACCTGTTCTGAAGGACTTCTAGACCAAAATTCATACAATAATCAACGATTTAATGGACAAAATGGTGTTTCGGCCAACTTTGGAGGTTTATTGTAAAGTCGTAAATTATAAATTTTAGGTATAAAATACAAATTTGAAAAATTTAGACATATATACGGTAGAAAACAACAAATAAAGATTAATTTTTGAATGTCACTTTTTCCGGAAAATTGTTCTCTCCTATAGGTCAATTCTTTTGTCATAGTGAATACATCCTTACATTAAATTTATTCAACAATCAATGAATTAAATTCTTCAAATTAAAAAAAGAATACTATTAATAGTCAAGCATAAGAATTCATTTACAAATTCATTTATTTTTAATCCTCGGATTTCTTTATTTGTTTTCTAACAATTAATTATTACATTTTTTTTATTTTACAGACTTACATTAAAATTTTATCTTACATTTTTCTTAGGAATCAACAAAATCTTCATTATACGAGTCAGCAATGTTAAGATTGACGAAGCGAAACAAGTCAACCGAGAGAAAGATTGATCTCTCTTTACGCAGAAAACGATAAATACAGGTTCATTTGAACTCTAAATAATGAGGTAATGCTCAGACTTCTGAGTGTTTAAAACAATGTTGTTTTTTTTGTTTTCAAATCATCTTTTCTTATACATTTTTTATATTAATTATCATTTCTTAGATTGAATTTCAAAAAGAAAATATCATTCAAATTTGACTAATTTAAAGTTTTTTTTCTTCAAAGAATTCGTTATTTTTTTTTTGTTTTAATTTATGTGTACGATGAATAAGTTCTATGGTAAAGGTTCTATGTCAACATATTATATGATGAGATAAATGTCTGAATGGAAGAAATTATCAATTACAGGTTATTAAATTAATTTTAAATTACAAAGAATACAAGAAGCCAGTATTGTTAATCATTAAAGACTTACCTTGAGGAATATGTATGATCCCTACTGTGAGACCGGCTACAAAATCTGCCAGAAGATATTTCCGAATGCTGTATTTTTTCATAATTCCCCAAAACGGAAACAATTCTGTACAGAAAGCGCGGGAAAGTTCTCTGGTACACGTGCATTTTGGGATGTTTTCCCGTATTTTATTCAACACTCGGGTGTATTTAAATGTTTTTATATTTTTGCTGACTTTTTCTTGAGATTTTTTTAGCACTTGGGTCCGGAATTTTCCACGTGGACGGTTAAGTTCCATCAAGGTTTTTCTGACGTCTGGATCCATAATTATAAAATTATAACAAACAAAAGTATCACAAGTAAAAAGCTTCTACCATGATCTCTACTGAAGTCTTACTATTTTCTGTCATTGTGTGCTGCACATTTTGTTTCTAAAATCGCTTGTTTTGCGCTTCATTTGATAAAGCACCGGAGGCATAATGCAAAAATTGACCACATCAATTTATTTATCTGTCAAGACTAAATTACTTGTTTTCTGAAGATTAGGTGTAAAAAAGTAGCGTTACAACATTGAGATAAGTACCTGATAGACATTAATCATGATAAAAATCAACGGCCTATCATCCGTTCTCGCCCAGTAGTCCCAATGTTAACATTAGAACGGGGACATTACAAGTGTTAGAAATATAATAATATAGATATTTCAATCAATTAAGTTTGACATGTTAATTGAATTGAAAATAAATATTTAAAAAACAACTAAAATATATTTTTTTGTACTTTCATTTGCTTGTTTAAATTTTGAGAGAAGCCAGATGGAAAAATTGAAAAATGAACAAACTGATTTTTATTAATTCAACGTTCCACACCATATTTTTCAATTATAACATTATCCTACATTAATTGAGAGGTATCTGTTTATTTGCAAATATTGTCATTCCAAAAATCCTCTCGCCCCTTTGTGGACTACTGGACCGTTGGTAAGCATCCACTGAAAAACCTGACGTTCTCAATAATTCATTATGGAAATCAACTAATGTACTACACTCGTAGAAATTACTTCAAGTTAGATATCAAGGAGGGCACCATTGTTGCAAACTCACAGTCTTACTTTTTAAATTAGAACAAAACTGATTCGGGCTCAGTATATTTTGTCATGGATAAAGGGAAACCCACAAAATAGAAAAGCAAAAAATTAAGGCAATAAACATAGACAAAAGACGAAACCTAAAGACTAAGGATGTTAACAGGTGTTCGATTTTCGTTCGGACATACTGAATATTGACTTTAGTTAATAATTTTATTTGATTACTCGTTACAGCTACTTTATAGTTATCTTAAATTCAGGGTAATAATATTGAATTCTTTAAATTATTTCTAAACGCATAAGTGATTTCAAGAATATAATTCGCAAGACTGAAAACCGTCATTATATTCAGTAAGGAAATGTTTGAATTTGGTTGATTTTTGTTAATAAAATATCGGGAACATGCAATGGGAAATTGCAATCCATATCCATAAAGTCGAAAGGTAGGAAGTTGCGGGTTTTAATTACTTTTTTCATACACGAGAGGCTACTTCAAACTCGAGTTAGAATTCAAATAGATACGCTGTTAGTTATCTTCACCTTTTACATACAATTTGTTGTCCTAAAATATAGTACATAAAGCATATATTAATTTAAATCATTATTATTTGTTATACTCTAAAGTCACAGTACGGCGCTCTCTTCAAAAACAGACTTGTTGAATTTTTTATACTCATTTAAGGAATATCTGTCTTATTTTTCGATTTCATGATGTGATCAGTCGATTGGGTTGCGTGATAATTTGTATAAACGCCGAAGGGGTTTATGCATAAAATTATCACGCAAGCCAATCGATTGATCATCGTCATGAAATTGAAAAATCTGACAGTTATTACCGGCCGCCAGGAGGCGGTCGGTTATATGATATGAAAGTTTTAAGTCACCGTGCGTTTCTGCGGAGTTAGAACAATTTGAATAAAAAATATTTAACATTCATGTAATAGAATATTAAGAAAGAGTGTCTAAATGTAAAATAAAAACGCATAATAATCATAAAATTAAAATTTTATGAATAATGGGTTAAATGTTTCATCCAATCCTGATTGACAAACTCCGACGTAACTGAAGTGCGGAGAAATAAGCACACATGTTGGGCATAGTCTAAAGCAAGGACCGCGTTATATGCATGTCTAAACAAACTTTACTTTCTCTACTTCAACAGGATTTGTTGTATATATAATTTAAATTGACGTGTAAATATAAATATACATTGTACTTTTAATACGGAAATTTTTCAAAAATATGACTTAATCTTAATTTATTATCAGACAGAATATTAGGAGATTTTTCTCCAACAGACAAGGATAAAGCGCGTTTTACAACATGCCAAACCTTTTCCGTCCACATGTCACACCAAAACAAGATAGAGAAGAAATGTAGTGGCGGATCTAGAGGGAGTTGGGGGTTTCAACATCCTCTGAGCGAGCGAGGAGCCCCGCATAGTTGAAAACTTGTTACGTTTTATTTAATGTTAAACTATCTCTAGTTAGATAAGTTTAAACGTTAGTTTTAATGGTTAAGTGTTAAAACTACTTAAACATCAAACTTCCGCGAGAGTTCGTTTATAAACTTACTGAGTGCGGGGACACAGAGGGCTATGAGTAAGTTGCTTAAATACATTTTATTTGTAGCAATGTACATGTATTATGTACTGAAGAAAATCCTGGGATGTCGCATTCAAATGTTTAATGTCACAGGGATATATATTAATTAACAGATAAATAGAAGAATTCAGTTTCTAATTTATTGTATGAAAGAATTAATTGGTTTGCGGCCGATTTTTGACGCTTGCGTCAATATGTTTCTTGTTCCTTATATTTACATGCTTTGATTCCGCCAATCCACGTGCTTCAAGCCCTGCTTCTGTCTAGCTGTTTGTTCCGCCCTGCACGTGTTTTTTTTGGAACCGCGCCAATACATTGATGGGGAAATAAAGTACATTTACAATTTGTAATTTTATCTCGGACAAAAACAATGGAAATGTAAATATAAATGTATACACTTTCATAAAATTACAAGTTTCATACGTTACATGCTATCATTTCTCGTACCTCCATGGCTTTCAAAGAAAAAGAATCAGTGTAAACTCAACATTAAAGTGCACCTATGATATATAAAAATTATTGCGATTTGAAGTGCAAGAAAGCCGGATAGGCTGAGATAATTATCTCGTTAATACGAGTTAGTAACTCGTTATAACGAGTTAGTGATCTCGTAATAACGAATTTTCCTCTCGTGGACCCCAATACACTACGTCAACATTAATTTTATATTTAATTATGTTAAATTCTTCTGAATGCAGACTTAAATGTAAACGGTTATTTATTTATTGGAGAGTTAATGATATTTTGCTTTTGAGAACTGCTTTTACCTAATATTCCATTATAATTGTAAACCCTACACTGTAGGCACGTGCCATTTTAGAATTCATGTGGTACAAGAAAACAGATCTAACTAAAGATGTATGACTTGATTTTCTGGCAGATTCTAATTATGTTAATTTTGTATGAGTAGAGAATATGTGTGGTTTTGAAATAGTTACTGCCGACTTCAAATTTTTATCTAAATATTCCTTAATGATATGTTGGATTAATTTGAATGATTGATTGAATATTGTTTAACGTCCCTCTCGAGAATTTTTCACTCGTATGGAGACGCCACCACTTGCCGGTGGACAGATGCAAATTTTGTACTATACTCGATAGGCACTCAGGGCCATTGAGCAGGGAGGGATCTTTTTCATGCCAGCACCTACTGCGACACGGGACCTCGGTTTATACGGTCGCACCCCAAGGACCGGTCTCCACGTCCCACGGGAATTCGAGTGAAAATGCACACGATTTGCAGCCATACTATCGCTTTAAAATAAACAATAGTGCAATTTATTTTTCATAATGTGCTATTATATACAAATGCTAAAGGAACATCAATTTCCCCATCTATTTTTTCTCCAAAGTGAAATACTCTTCAGTTTCGATATTTTTAACAGAATTTACACTTAATCTTTTTAGGTTCTTATAATTATCATCACTGGAAAATTCATATTCATTGTAGTTTTCACAAGTGTTCTGTTCATTTTCAAAGAGATGACTATATGGCTTCTTTCCTAAACCTGGCCTCTGCTCTTCTCCTGGTACTTCTGTATTCTGGAAAGAGTTTCAAAATATTGATAACATGTTGGTGCTACATTCATCAAATTTTATAAAGCTCTTATAACCTCACTTTAGTATGTTGCGTAATAAACACATTACTCTCACGTTTAAGGGTTCTGCATATTCATATTCGTCTATTGAATTGTATATTTTTGTCTCTCCACCAGGTAGTTCATTAGCCACGGAACCGACTCTGTATAAAGTATTTGTAGCACCGTTCACCTTCCCTTTTCTGTAAAAAATATGCTTATGGACTTGCAATATGTATCATGAGTAAATGTAAATGTCTCTAAATTATTCATATATTGTTGAACAACAATTCAAAGCAAAATTCATTGGCATAATTGAGGGATACGGTTGAATTTCTATAAAGACTTCTTGGGGAGAACGCCCTGGTCAGTTTTGCGTTAGAAAGGTTAAAACTGGTAATTGATCAGGTATTTTGAAATGGTCATTGCTATTTTGATTTTCATTGATTTGAAAGTTTATATTCGATTGGTTTTTCCTAGCTGTTTAGAGTTTTCTCGCTTACTCTGACCATTCTATGTTCTTTCGCTGATCATACAAAACTAGACATATATGCACAAAGACTTTGTCTTGAAACTTAAAATTTCCTTTTCTACATTAATTACTAATATTAATTCCTTTCACATTAAAAATGATCATTATATAGTATGCAAAAGTTTTTTTTTTTTCATTTACGTTTACTAAAGTGAATGAATAATTTAAGGGGACGTTATTTTTGGAATGACTCTAATTATTGGCCAAATTAATCGAGTATAACCTGGTTTGGGTCAGTTTACTTTTTATAATCTGCGAAGCGTTATTTATTTATAAATAATTAAGCAACCGGGGATGTAAAATTTCTTTGCTTTTTATTAGTTCAAATTTTCCGCTCAGTAATACTATCTTAGTAACGGAAGTGATGGGAAGCGTGGGGAGATAAAAACTGATACATAGGCCTAGCAGCCATGTTGTTTTTTTAAATGTGGTAAGATCGAATTACGGTTTGAAGTTAAAGGTAAATTTATTAAATCAGGAATTTTTCATGAATTCCGAAGACTGAAAATGAGAGGATTGCATGGATACAGATTATTCAGCATCGGGGGGGGGGGGGGGGGGGGGGGGGGGGGGGGCTTCCCGTAGCAAACCAGCTTATACATAAATAATTTGTGTTCCATTTTGGATATCAACCAATCAGAAGCTAGAAAACAAACAAATTTAAATTATTTTATGATAATTTATTTTGAAATTTATTATTGATAACAAGATTAATATGATGTATTTGACAGAAGAAAATTGATGTAAATCAGATTATTTTTATGACTGTTGTGGGAGAGATAGATATATAAAGATGTCTATATTTGATAGTTTCCTTTATTTGATGAGAATGTGTAAAATTTAAACGATGATAATCCAAGTATTGTATTTGCAATATTTTGAACATTATGTTTGATATATCAAAATTCTATTTATTGTTTGATGATATATACAGTGCTATAATAATTATGATTCAATGTTGATTTCCCAATGTCACTCCGCCGTACAGTAAATGTTTCAGGATCTCTATCAGGATTTTTTTTTATCATTGCATTCCCCTATTACAAAAAGTGGATAATGTTTTCAAACAGAATTAGTTAACCGTCGTATTGTGGCTAATTTGTTTTCTAAGAGCATCAATTGACTTTTCTTAAGTCAAACAGCATGGGACCTTTATGCTTTAGACTGTTGAGCAGCATTCATGCTAAGTTCCCTTTGCTTTTAACCTGTTTTGTTTGATTTTGAGTTTTTCTTTTTTACAGATTTAAACACTTATCTTCAGCAAAGGCAACGATCAGAGGACATGGCATCTATTGTAAAAGGTATAGATATCGAACTGTTATCAATGTCATAAATACGGTAAATCAAAATAATCATGAACAATACAAAAACACAGAGATTTTAAAACATCTGAAATGAGATCAGGTTCCAGGGCCATAAAACTGAGACGATCTCATTTTAATCTCAATCTCACTTTTTCAATAGGGATTAATAGTGGAAAAGTGAGATTTAGATCAAAAGTAAACTCAACTCAGTATTATTGCCCCGGAGCCAGGTGGCGCGGAGGAGTAAGCTTCCCTTGTTGCATCCCCTATTAATCGAAATATCCACCGTGGCCCAAGGTATTGACAAGGTGCACAAAGAACTCCGCACTCGAATTTACCCTGAATTTTGTCAATTTAGTCAATTAAACAGTTGAATGAAATAAATGTTTACTGTACCTATCAAAATGTTTCCAAATCGTTTTCTTCTTTATCATAAGTACTATTATTACGGTTAGTAATACGCCAATGGCTATACCACCAAAAACGGCTTTTGTTGAATTCAAGTCTTCTGAATTGTCTGGAATAAAATAAGAATACAATAATTAACAATATACGTTTTATTTATTTATTTTGCTTCAAAATGTGTCAAATCATTCGAATAAATTTCCAGGAAAATTACCTTTGTCGTTCGTAACAGTGGATTCGTCTACAAGAAAGAGCAGTTTATCATATACTAAATATAAGATTGATTAAATTTCCCCCAGAAAAGGAAATGAAATCTATTATAGATTATAGTTGAGATTTTTTAAAAATCAATGTTTTATACTAAATTTAGGTATCATCTTGAAAATCACTGAAATAAGACGATAACTAATGTAATCAAGCTGAAAAATTCACTGAAACAACGCAAATGGGGAGCAGAAAAACAGAGAGACCTTTTTAAAAACATCGGAAATGGAATCGAGTGTCATAGAGGAGTAAGCATCTACTGTCGCCGAGTGAAATTTAAGGTGAAATAAAAAAAGCTCTGTTTTGATTGATCGATTTATTGTTGTTTAACATCCCTCTGGATAATTTTCTACTCATATGAAGACTCCACCATTTGTCGCTTGAAGGCTGCAGATTTGACCCATTGAACCCGCAATGTAATGCTAAAGTCCTTGTACCGCAACTCTGGAGCGAACGTTCTAACCACTGTACTACGGGGGCGACTGTGTTATATGAAGATTTCGAGGTTGTAATACTTAAAAGATATGTTCAATAGATTGAAGAATTAACAATTTGACAAATGGAACTGCATATGGTCTCTGGATACACAGAATACAGTACTAATCTGTAAAAAACTATGTATGTATACTTAAAGAAGAACAGAATAATATATATTGGTAAACTTTTCCCGAGTACCATGAGATTTGGTGCCGAGCGAAGCGAGGGACCAAATCGAATGGCGAGGGAAAAGTTTAACAACATACTTAGTACATGCTTCACACGATAAATTTCTCCTCAAAGCAAAGAATTCCACAGAAAGTGAAAAGCAGAAAAAAAGAAAGGTTTACAGTTGGATATACATGTGCACTACTTGAGCAATACAGGACGGTTTTAATGAATTTGAACTTCTTAAAACAATCATATTTAGACTTTATGCTGTTTCCCAATCAGTCCATATCTGTTTAATTGGAATAAAAGAATAAATTAAATAGTAAGTAAAATTTTACTGCTCTCTCTTCTCAATGCGATAATTCTGATTAAAGTACCAATGTCAATGGTGAATCCTAAATATTCAATCAATTACTAGACATTTCTTAATTTTCTCTTTTACTTTTGATTTTTTACAATAATTTTGTTTTCATGTTTTAACTTTGGCTAATGTTGAATAATTCAGGAAGAAAAGGGGAAGAGAAAGGGATCTTTTATTGTGTACAAATTTATGTAACTATGTAGATTTTTTTGACTATGTAGCACATCAGGGTCTATTATTCATTGTCTGGTGACCTTGTCCTGTGTCCATAATTGTGACCTATCATTGGTAATGATTTGCTCAATAATTATGTACACAATGGCAGAGTCATCCAACCATGAAGCTTGGGCTTGGGGTGTACCAAGTGATTTGGTACACGCAAAAATCCTTTGTTCGAGGTGTGAAACATGTACTAATATGAAAGCTTGGTAAACACTCACTAGAAAGATTGGGAAGCTTCAAAAATAGATATATTTTTTTGTTTCCATTGCAACAGTAGTCATTTTAGAAATTTTGAATCTCACAAACTTGGAGAGACACTTGTACATCAACATTATGCAGTTTTATAAACATAAACAAGTAAAAATAATTAAATGAAATGACAAATACAATTTCCACTTTTTGGTTTTTATGACAACAGTAGGAAAACGGATTCAATTTTTTAAAAACTTATATTACTCTATATCAAATTGAAATCACAAGATTTTACTAAAATCAACAGACGACTTTTCTGCTTTATACACAACCATTTCCCAAGATAAATTAAAGTCCAGATATTTTTACAGCATTGAAAACTGCTTTTCAATAAAACTGGAACTCGTAAATTTACTTACCTTGTCATTGGCCAATTGCAAAATTATTTTGTTAAAACATTCTGATTGTACGCACAAGTACTCTGAAGTTGACATCTAAAAGATACTTGAGTTTCTGATTGACAATATCTATGTGTTACTTGTTTTTTTCTTTCAGAAAATGAGAAAGAAAGAAGATACTACCCTCACAAAAGAGTAAATTAATTTTATTCTGTCTCCGATCCTCTCCTGTGTTGATGGCATACCGGTAAATAATGTTACTGGCCCTAACACAATATTTATGCCAATATTAAGGTTTTCTGAAAGATCTTCGATTCCTTGCCTTCTTTCATAAATAACGCAGGTAAGCCGTCGACTGTGCATGAAAGCCTGCGCTTCTCTCAAAAGTCAATTACTACTGTGCCAATGGAAATAATATATAGCCGTAAAGTTTCATGAAAATTATTTATGCCATCTGAGAAAATCGGCCACGGACGTTATTATCTTTTTACAGTATAAGTAAGTGCGTAATTTATTTATTTGTAGTGACATGTGTACATAATTATATTCTTTTGTTTACAGACTGTATAAAATAACAGTCAACAACCGGCCCATCGGGCCTATATGCCACTTTAAACACAAAATTGAAATACAATATATAAAGAAAAATAAAGAGCACAACGTTAAGAGAAAAAAAAGTGCATGAAAAATAAACATAATTGTGATAAATATATATCGATGCATTTTTTATGGTAAGATTGGTAGTGTCTGTTATAAGGATTATTGGTAAATGAAAATGACATTGAAATACATTTTTATTTTCTGAACATAACGGACTGTCTTCGCATGAATGAAAAATACAAGTACTTTGAAACCTGTCTAGGATAATTTGAAATAAGTAAACATAGTAAAGTATATTTTAAGTATTTTAAGTTTGATGACTGATTAAAATTATGCTTTAGACGAATTCTGATAATGAAAAACGGGTTTTTGTATTTACTTTATAAAATGTTTGATTGATTTTATATCGAACATATGAGGGTTGTCCGTAAAGTTCGTGGACAACATTGATAATTACTGATAAACATTGATAAAATATATGAAACTATTATTTTCATTAAATTCATGTATCATTTTATAAACATGCAAGTTTTCAAAAAAAAACAAATCACAAATAGTTATATTTTTATTAGATTAAAAAAAGACATACACTCATACCCGGAGCACTAAAATGAAAATTCTTGACTTTACCCGACGTCAAATGCATAACGAGTACATGTAACTTTTCTCAACATAGTCACCGTTTAACTCGGTACATTTCTTATGTCGCTTGAACCACTCATAAATATGTGCACAAAATGTTCAGGTTCACACGTACAATAATATTCAACAATGCCTGTCTCATTTTCTGTAATCATTCAACCTCTGTCCGCGTAAAAACGATTCTATTTGAGAAAATACGGTAAAGTCACGTTATGAAAGTCATTTTTACGGCACTGCAATCTCGAAATTTTGGTTTTCCTTTGCGCATGTAATTCTATAAACTGTTCCTTCCGTCCGAAAATATTATATGCCACTTGAATACTAATGTACGGCTTCTTTTACTATGTTTTTCCGATTGTTTACAAAATGTATTGGTCTCTGTAGGTGTTTATCCGATGTCTACGCAGAATTTTATCACTGCTCACTGCTCCACCTATTCCGAAAACGTCCCTTTTTTGGAACAATTCCGATCCGTCTTAATAAGTTCGAACTTTGATTGCTCAGCCATTTTACAACTTTGAACGTTCAGATTTTGCATGTTTGATGTGATAGCTTTTGTCAACCTCATAATGTAAAGATCATCCAGATTTCCGCAGAATTTTATAAAATACAAAAGAAATTTATAAAGAGATACAAATTTTTTTAATTAAAATTTTGCAGTGCTCCTGGTCTCCATTCCGAGTCTAATTATGAAGCCATAATTGAAAATAAACATTTGAAATTTAATAAGATTTTACATTTTTCAATTCACATTTAGTAAAAGATTAGAAATATGCTAATGATATATATCAATGACGCAACTTTTATTTAATTCTAAGCTTGTCCACGAACTTTACGGACAACCCTCGTATGTTCAATGTTTCCTTAATTTATTGTTTTAAAATAGGTCAGGTATTTGTATTTTATTTTACCTTTTACGTATGATTTGTTACAGATCAGCTTTAAATTGCATGTGTTCCTAACATCATTGCGCTTACAAAGTTCCTGGTTGTGTGCCATAGGTAATCTACCAGTCATGAACTGTACAACAAAATGTCGTACGATACAATAATGGTTTTGATAGTTAGATCCAGTATATTCAAGTTCAAAGAAACATGGTGTAGAGCATTCTTCCTCTCTGTATTTCCGTACTTGCCCTATAAATATATATCCGTACTTTGAGCAAATATATTTTATAGATATAGAATTTTTAAATTATGTATGATTTTATAGATAAATAAAAATGCTACATTTTCAATTATTCTCACATCCAAGGGGATAGTCTAAAGCGAAATAGAACATGAAATTAAAACTTATCATAATAATAAAGGAAATGCATGAATGAAATTGTTTAAATGGTTAAAATTATAGTGGAACTATACCAATGAATAGAAACGGACATAAATATTTGTATCTATTTAAATACTTTTACATGCTTATAAGTAATTGTTTCGATTACTAACACTGAAAAAAGAATTCTTGACAAAGATAGCCTCATTAATAAGAAACTTACTTAAAGTGCTGTTGTTTAGTTGGTGACAATTTCTGTATGTGACAGCAAATGCAATCCCATCCATTAAGCACAGTTTTCTATATAATGAATGACCAATTGTTAGGAAAAAAACATGACACAAACCTTGAATGTTTGTGAAAAGGGAGAACATTGTAATTTTGATATGATCTTCTGTTGTATTTGATGAACATTTATAATTTACACATAACGTACAATAAGTGATGGTTATAAGCCGAAAACTGTCCATTATATCAGATATTAGACGACCTTAGGCGCGTTAGCGCCGAGGAGAGTCTAATATCTGACATAATGGTCAGTTTGAGGCTTATAACTTACTTAAGGTTTCGTCAAAGGTCAACATGTCTAAAAAACTATTTTTGCAATAGCTCCAAAACTATGTCTGGTATAAAGTCAAAACATTTACAGTTTATAAATATATCATTGATTAATATATAGAAAGTATCACTTGATAACAAATATTTTAAAAAAGATTTTTTGGAGAGAAAAATTATATCAGAAAATGTGCATATTTAAAAAAAATGCACCTGCTTTATTCTGTCCTTTTTGTAAAGACCATCATTGCAGAAATAATATATGTTTATCATTGAAGGGCAAGTTGGACGTGAATGGTCTCTGAAAGGCTGTTATTGAAAGCATGACATGTATAAAGACAAGACCCCTTTAGAACCCGCCATTTGCAATGTACTTTCACTTTCAAGTCTTTACATTTGGACAAAATAAACAGGGAAAACAACTTTCCAGAGACTATCTAAGTCCAACTTGCCCTTCATTGATAAACACATTTTGTTTCTGCAATAATGGTTTTTACTAAGAGCATGGAATTAATTAGGTGTATTTTTTGAAAATATATGCATTTTTATGAAGAATTTTTCTCAATTACTATTTTTTCCAAGTATTTTTTTTATCAAATGATACTTTCTATCTGTTAATGAATGAAAAATTGATAAACTGTAAAAGGTTTAACTTCATACCTCATATAGTTTTGGGGCTATTGTAAAAACAAATTTTTTATATCGATAAATATGAACATAAACTTTGTTTAGTCTTATTTATCCGCATTGCGACATTTTTTATATATACTATACTACGCATGCGTTACTAAATTCTTTACAATTTATTCATTTTACAACGCAACGACCACGGATGACGACGTACATTTTAATTTTGAAAAAAAAGACATTCAGAATCGGGTGTTTTGATGATGCCATTTATCGATTACACCAAGATGCCTCAGTTCAAGTTTTTACTGTGAAATCCGGATATATATTCTTATGTTTCGGAATTTGCAAGAAACAGGTAATTTTTGTAAAGCAATAGGATTTGAAGGATTTTACTCAAACAACCGTTTAAGCATTTTCTATGAAATTAGGAGTTTATTTCTGATGTATTTTTTTTTTAAAAATGCAACACTTTCTCTTTTGTGTGCAGGTTTCGAACTGGGAAGAATTTTACTCCAGCCACTCCTTAAAACAACGACAGATACTCGCTCAAACCGACGCAGGACTAGGTGGACAAATGGACATATATCACCGGACGAAATTACAGATTCCATTGGAATTTCGTGAGCTAAATTGTGTGCTAAATGCGGGAAAATGGATATTTCAAATTTTCAATAAACAAAAAAACCCAAGGTTTTGTGTAAAAAAAACACATGCTTCTCATTCATCTTTTGTGTCCATTGGATTCTGTATATTTTTTGTGGATCAATCATTGTGAAATGAATCTATTATATAGCATTGAATTTAGGAAATTTATGATCGGAGCCACGGATGCGTCTACAATAATGAATCTGAGACATTCAATTCACTGGATTATTTGTGCCATTTTCAATAGGATTTTTTGTGAACTATTAACATTTAACGCTACTAATTTTCTACATTGTTCATATTAAATTGTTTGATTTGTCATTGCCTTTTAAGTGCAGTTTACTTATTTGCCTCGCCCTTTGTTCTCATATTAACGTTACCTGTACCTGTCCAATAAGTTGAATCTTACTGGACACCTACAGGTAACTTATTGGACGGGGTGCAGGACAATAACAAATTTATTGAACCAGGTTCAACAAAAGATGACGTCACAAAAATGTTTTAATAAATGATATATAAGCTATTGTTCTTTCAGTAGTGGTCATATTTTCATTTTTACAAATACCTGGTATATTGTCGACTTCAATCAAATATTGCATTCCATATTTGATGTATAAAACTTCTAAGTTTGGCATAAATATGACAATGCAAGACAATGGGGACAGTGATGGTAGAACACGTATGACAAGGCACCAACATTATTATCATGCAGGATTTCGTACATGACTTTACCGACAACGTAGCTCTGTGGAGAGCAAGTCTTGAATGATATGCTCTAAGCATAGAGATAAAAAAGGGTTACAAGTATTTCACATAGTGTGTTTAATAGACTAAGCTCCTGCTAAGGTAGATATCTACAAAGCTGTTACGATCTAGAGCGTAGTCCACATTTTGAAGAAAGTCAATTGAACGTAAAGTAGTCACAAATTTTAAAAATTAACGGCAAATAAATTTTGGATCCGATATTTTTTGTGCATTACTCAATAAATAATATGTAAGACTGTGTGATTTACAGTATCATATAATACAAATCATAATAATTATTCCGTATAAGATTTAATTTTTTCCCAGTTATTTCTTTTATACAAATATTTTTTCTCAAATTCTGCCCTGTGTGCCTTATGCATGTGATTACTTTTATTCTACAGCCTTTTTTACTTTGTTAGAAAACTGGGAGAATACAGGAAAATGTAACTGTGACGTTTTAAAATAAATGTCTATCATTTATTTTTTAAAATGTATGAGGTTGAAGAACACCTAAATTCTAACACTTTTATTTTAATTTGTTCAAAAAGTTTTGACAAGTTTTTCTAATCTTCAGGCTTTGCCTCTTTAAATGAAAGAGCAATGTATGATTTCAATACACATCTTGACCTGTGTTTTTTCTTAAATGTGAAACTTTAATAAAAGATGAAAATTCATGTTTTCTGAATCATTGAAATTCCATGCAGAAAAATCCTACAAATTATGTTTCCGCCATGCATTTATAAATGCTAATTGTGACGTCATAAACATGTGCATTTTCCCGTATTTTCTTAAAAAGTGGCAGAAGACACCCATTTCAGTAGATTTTTCTTTTGAATAAGTATGTCCACAGGCATCGCCCACAAAGATTTTCAGATATGTGAATTTTCATTGAATGTTGTACAACATATCCAAAAAGTAAACTGGGCGACGGCTGTGGACACTATTTTCTGAAGAAAAAATTACCCTTGAAATGAGTCATTTTCAGGCTTTTTCCGTTTAAAGTAGAGAAATGCATCAAATTAATGACGTCATATTTCCAGAATGGTATTCCTTTATGTCATTTTCTTTTCTGATCTATCACAGTCATAAACTCGACTTATATAAAATTTAAGCCAATTTCAAAACTTTTTTGAAAGCATTAAATTTTTAGGGCACGATAAAGCTAAAACCATACCTTCTTCTTAATATATTACTCGTATTCGTTATAATTTCTATAGTGATTATGGAATATATTGAAATTGAATTGAGCAGATTTCACATAAGTTTTACAAATTACTATTATTAATCGGTATAAATTGCCTACTAGTATTTTAGAGTTTCAATGCAAGGTTAATGAATTTGACAAAAAATAATATTCTTCATGATTATATTCTTCCTCATAATTTAGCTTTTTGATTGTCTAAAAGATGATCAAAATATGGATTATCTAGAAATGCTGTTAATAAAAACAAATTGAACGATCTCTTATCCCATAGTAATAAATGCTTTCTCAAAATAGAAAAAAATTAAAATAAACATGATCGCTAGTAACATACCCATTAGATTCACCTCCATTTCCCTTGAAAATCAAAAGAACTGTAAGAAAGGGATATGAGTTATTACTATCAGTATGTTGTACCTAAAACAAACACTATTATAAAATCCCCACTTACTCTAGCGATTTTAAAACTTTGTCATACCGATGATTACATTGAAATTTGATCTTTTTTTCTTATTAGGTATTTTTGGGATAGGTAATTATTGATTTAAGGTTTCGAAAATATATTTTATGAGTTATGATATATATTTTTCAAATATATACTGATGTTAACAACACAATTCAACCTCGATAATATGCTAATTTTACTTAGAATATTGGTAACTTTATTAACTGAAATTCTGAACAAATACATTGGAATTAATACTTACATATAAAAAAATGATAGTCAAATCTCATTGTTCTCCCGATAAACATAAAAAATATTTTGTGGCGAATACGGAAGTTTAATATAAAGTTATTTTTCGAACGTTTTCCTTTTAAGGAGGAAATCAAACTTTTCTATGCTTGTTACGGACTCTTTGGTACTTATGTAATTATGGTAGTGAATGATTGTCACAGGATGGTACCTCTAGTCTTTAAAAAGTATCAGTAAGTACATGTACAAACAGATATAATATGCCTCTTTTAAAAAGGCGAAAAACACTTCAAGAATATATTTTCAAATATTAAATTGAAATTATTTATTTAAAAGTATGAGAGAATACTTTCAAGAAATGAAATGATTGTGTTTAAAAATGTTACTCGCAATGCTAAAAACATAAAAAAAAATGTTCTTATTTTTTAAACTCATGCTTGATATATCAAGCTAAATTATGAAAGTTTTTAAAATTGAAACAAAATTAACACACTTCGGAATAAAGTGCGGTAAGTGTGTACATCATCATTTTTGCCATGGAGACACTTAATGCACTATGAAAAAATGTATAAATCAATAATTCTAAACTTAGATTTTAGTAAAAGACAGTATTATTTAATTGTATTTCTTTGAAAAGCTTCAATGAGAACGAGATCAACACAGGTAGAAGGTCCTTGGACCAAACTCTTTATCTTTTCTACTCAAATATATGCATATACGTAACTGGTATGATATTGATATACTTTCTATCAATAAATTTGATATAAAAAAATTTAAAATAAAGATAAACATTCTTTAAAAAACGCACCCTCTTATATTAAAGAAAGGAGGCTCGTGAATCATATAGCTGATCAAACAACGATAGCAAACTGTAAAAATAAAAAAACAAAACATTCCCCTATCATATCTGAAAGACCCATTCCTCTTTTATAACATGAGAACTTTTAAAACTCTTCAAATGCCTTTATCTCAGATCCTGAAGTGATGTCATCACAGAAAAGTTATCCAACCAGTTTCATATAACTCTTCAACATATCAAATATTATCATGAATATTGACCAAGCCACGCACATTTTTTTTAAAAGTGCGTTAATATGGTCAATATTAACGCCATGAAAGAAATATTTCTGTTTCAAAGTGCAAAAACTTGGCCCCAAATTTAACGCACTTTGATTGTTTTTTTTTTTCAGCGTGCTTATTTTTTCAAAGTGGTTGTAACAAACACTACCGCGGTCTATATCACGGTAGGCGCAGACAAGATTTAGAACAATCATTCCTCAATGGCCTCGAATGCCGTGTTTAAGTCTAAATTTTAATCCCTTAATCGGTAAATGTATATTTGTGACATCTCTATATATATACACATTGCAGATATGGACGCTTATCAACATGCGATCAATCAATTAATCAAATCCAACTCTATATCAATAGCAGTCTTCATAATATAAAAAATGATGATAAAAACCTTATAAATATTTTTTCCGGTTTTTGAGATTTTTTATCATGAAAGAAACTTTAATTTGGAAAAATCCACAGGAGGCAACCGACAACGTTTTATCAATTAACAATAGAGTTACTTCTAGTTATATGTAGACTTGATATATCCAAGTGAAGTTGAAATCAAAGACATCACAGAGACTGCCAAATCTGCCAACTGATTTTTGGTATGAAAGTGTATCTTGATGAGTTACAGATCAAGTCTGAATTTCGTTCCGCTTCATCTTGGAGGGAACTACGAATTAAAAAAAAAATTGTTTTCAACACCTTTTTCTAAAAGCTTGAAGATATTGAGTTGATATTTGGTATGTGAGTGTATTTTGATGACTTACAGATTATATTTGGATTCCGTTCCACTTCAGTGATTTTTGAGGGAATTACAACCTTTTAAACTTTTAATGGGAAACAGATTACACTTGCCGGTAGGGGACTATTATTTCTAATGCAATACTCTCAGAATGCTTGTTAGTTTTGCTATTCATTTTTTTATTTGAAAAGATGAAAAAGTTTTCCCGTATAGTAATGCGGAAATAAGCTGCTGCTCAAAATAATCTCATAAATCAAGGAGACAAAGTCAAGAAAGTCATTCATAAGGTATTTAGAAAGTTGGATTTAACAAAAGATTCCTACAGAAAATTGCTTACAATCTCGATTTTAAGTACAGAACAGAAATATTGAGTACACAGAATAAATAACTAGGCGAAGAGTGATAAACTATAGGGATAACGAACAGTGTTGATAAAAGAAGAATATCAGCAGTCCCGTTTAAAGTCATTATTTCGAAAGTTAAGTAGTCGATAAAATGACCTTGTCAGCAAATACAGTTTTTCATTGAGTCGAATACTGACTGACGTTTTTCATACTTATTGTTAGTCCATTATTTATACACTGAATTGACGACTGATATTTCCGTTATTTTCCGCTGATGACAAGGAGCACATGGCGGGTGTGACCGGTCGGCAGGGGATGCTTACTCCTCCATGGCAACTGTTCCCACCTCTGATGTTTTGGAGGTCTGTGTTTATTCTGCTCCTATTTTGTATTGTCTTGAATACTGTTCGTTATTTCCGTATATTTCATCTGCAAATTTCTGGAGAGAGTATAAAACAGGGACCCCTGGAAAATCCCATAGGTGGGATCAGGTGATTAGGAGGAAATAGCATTTCCAGTCATGTCATTCCCACCGTATGCCCAATAAATTGAACAAGTAGACGGATCATTGAGCAGGGAAATCCAGTTTAAAAAATAAAAGCTTAACAATTGGTATGAGACATATCAACCAAAGTACGACCCAATGATTGGTAATTTTTGCTAAGTAGGTCATAAGACATGAGCATTAAAACGTCAGTCAGCATTTGACTCAAAAAAAAGAAGCTGTACTTGCTTACAAGGTCATTGTATCGACCAAAAACTTGATATTCTTGTTTCATCAACTTTTTCAGCTCTTTTAAGAAATTGTTCATACGTAGAGCTTTCTCTTGCGTATGGAGTCAACTGAAAAAAGTTTTAGACGGATTGATAGACGAAAAGGTTTAGCACTCTTGGTTTCACTTTATATTAGAAGTGCAATAAAAAACCTTACCAACATATGAGAATAAAAAAAATCTATAATCCTTCAATCAATATGGTTTATCAAAATCGCTCCTTGGACAGTGAAATTTATCTGCTCAAGTTTGAATGAAATTTGAATTTTAAACCAATTTTTAAGACTTTTTACATTTGATCACGCGCTCTAGTTTGAGCTAATCAAATTGCTGATTACACAGAAAAATAATTCCACATGATGTAGTCAATGATGCTTGATGAGCATCATTGTACTCTTCACATCTTCTCCAGTAATAATTACAGGATACCACGGTCTAATCCAGCTCGATGACGACCAGACTCGATTCAGGAAGGCCTGATGGCAAAGATTTAAGGGCATACGCAAGGTACCTTACCTACTGATAATTTTTCAAGATATTCTAAATTTAAACTTATAATACCATTGCATCTTTTTAAACAAAAAATCAGCATGCGTTTCTAGGTATTTTGAAAAGATATTAAAATTTGAAATTTTTTACATTATTCAAAGGAAAATGCAAAACATAAATTCCGTATTTTTTTGTCATCAAAAATTGTTTTAGAAGAGATTTACAAATCCCTATTTAGACAATGAAAATATTGTTCACAGGTCCTTCCTTTAGTGGAACTCTTCAACTCCAAGGAAGAACACAATAAAGTGCAAACTGCGTTGCGTATGACCTTAAACACCAGCCTCCCCCGAATTTCTCTGCACAGCCTTCCGCGAGTGGACTCAGGTCGTTGTCCTTGTCGGAGGTACTGAAGGACATCCCAGACTGCATTGTGAAGGAATAGATTAAAAAAATAGGAGGTATAACTCGTATAATTCAATTCCATTCACTAGTGTCATACCAACATAGAGATGTGAGTTCTTTGCCTTTGTCACATTCTGTAATAAAGTGTACATTTTTTTGTCAGCATAGAATATTATCCTCTCCTTTTTGTCTAATAATTAAGTACCTTCTCTTCACTTTGAATTTTGTTAAAAACTATTCAGGAATTTAATTTCTCTGTATTAATTAGTATTCACCTGGAAAGTGTATCTCGCAGTCTTAAATTAAGATGTCGTTTGCATCCAGATTTAATATCAAGACAAAGATAATTTCTTAATCTAAATAATTTTGAAACAATGTGTACAAAGATTCAGCATTTGATATTCTAAAGACGTTTCGACCTAGAATAAACGAAATATTGGTTTTATAAAAGACTATTGTTATCCTGGTATCAGCAACTTTTTAGGTCACCTGAGTAAACTCAGGTGACCTATTGCTATCCGTTTTCGTCCGTCGTCGTGTGTCGTGTGTCGTGCGTCGTGCGTCGTGTGTTAACATTTGAACATTTTCAGCTTCTTCTCTGAAACCACTGCACCAATTTCAACCAAATTTGGCACAAAGCATCTATGGGTAAAGGGGAACAAAAATTGTGAATTTCATGGTCCCTGCTCCCCTGGAGCTTCAGGGGTGGGGCCAAAACCACCAAAATTAGTGCAATCTTTAAAAATCTTCTTCTTTACTCCTGGACATCAAACTGTTTGCATGATTGTAATGAACATTGAGTCTTCTACCAAAATTGTGAAATTCATGGCCCTGGGGTCAGGGGTTCTAGTGCTAGGGCGGGGCTAAATAGATTATATAGTGAAAATGCATAAATTCTTTGAAAATCTTCTTCTCTGCTCCTAGGCATTAAATAAACTAAATAAGTATATAGTTATGTTGAAATAAGGCTGCCTCTACCAAAATTGTGAATTTCATGGCCCCTGGGTCAGGGGTTTTGGAGTTAGGGTGGGGCTAGCTCTGTTGTTAATATAGTGAAAATGCATAAATTCTTTAAAAATCTTTTTCTTTCCTCCTGTATATAAAGCAGATAAACTAGGTGCATGGTTATGATGTTCAAGGGTGCGTCTTCAAAAATTGTGAAATTTGTGGCCCCGGGGTGAGAAGCTCAGGTAATTGTTCCAGGGTGGGCCATTATAATTAACTTAATTGGTCATGTACTGAAAATGCAATTTGAAAATTGTCTTTTATTTCTACATGTACATTGTGATCAAGCAATCAAACTGTTGGTATGTATATAATAATTAATAAGCCTTATAGATTTGGAATGTATGACTTCTGGGTTTTTGGAATAGAGGCCCCAGGGTGGGGCTTAGTTGCATGATTGTAAGTATTGAAATAAGTGTATTGTTGCATTGAAAATCTTCATAATAAATTAATTATATTAAAATTTTCACTAAGGAATAGTTGTATTAAAATGTCGTTTATAAACAATGTATGAAATTCATGCACCCGAGAGATTTTTTATTTATTTGATTTCTACAAAATGTATAATCCGGAAATATAGCAGCTCACGAGGCCCGTGAACTTCGTGCTTTTAGAATATCTCACGCATGCGTACTATCGGTAAATCCAGCGTCTTCCGGCTACTTGGAGAAGTCTTGGCAGGAATTCAAGCGACATAATACGAATTTTAATTCATTTAAGTTTTAAGAGTTTGCTTTACAAACGGTGGGTATGTGTGGTACAGTTTTTCAAGTTTAAACAGCATGGCATATGACGTGTTTTTGCTTACATAAAGTTATTAATTTCTTGGTATTCGTTCGATGACACCGCGTGAACGGTAATGGCGGATTGGAATGTTGTATCGAGAAATGTACTAATAAATTATTCGTTTAAATTGGTATTAGATATTTTGTTTTTGTATTTAAGTCGAAAATGTGCTCTGATCTTGAAATGTTAGGAAATATTTCGAATTATCTCTGAGGAATTCGAAATGATAGCCTTGATTGGTAGGAGTTAAATTAAAATCGGTACTTCACTACTTGGTCAAGTTGGTGAAAATGGGACTTACCGAAAACGGCACATAGCATGCATAGTGTATGAATATCGGCACTTGCTCAAAACGGCAGCTGTGACTTGTATGTGTATGATATTCTCAGTGTAATCACTACATCAAAGCTGTGTAATTGGAATGATTCTGAGCAAAACATGATTTGATGAAATATTTTTTCTTAATCTGAATTTTATTGCAATTAGTTTCTTAAAAGCTAATTTAAAAACAAATTTAGAGTTTTTCTAATTTTGAAAATACCACGCAAGTCTTTCTCTGAAATATAAGTATACTTAAAAATGTATACATGTACAGTGTATTTTATTTTTTTAATAATTTTTTTTTTCAGAATATGACACATTTTTAAAAATATGTTTGATTAAAATTAGATGTTAGATCTGCTACACTAATATCTAAAAATATCCTATAGAGGTCAACTTCTATTAACCAGTCAAATTGTTGCCTGCAAAATCAACAGATATGTTTGTTGAAGCGAATTGCTTTGAATTTGAATTCTGAAATGACACTTTATGGTATATTGTTAGATGTTAATTAGCATAGCAGATCTCGGAATAATCTAACTGTGTCTTGGGACAAGCCCTCACCACAGTTAATTATATTAAAATTGTCAAATTGATTTGATGACATTGTCATAATAATAAGGCCTTAAAAAAATTATGTTTGTTTCCTGTAACCCGACCGACCCACAAAAATTATCCCTGGGTAGATTTTTTTTTCTTCTGAAAAATGGCAAAACTGCGTTTGACCAATCAGCTGATTCAATTTAATTAAATAAAAATTAGCTTGTAACTTAAGTTTAGACATGAAATATGTCAACCTAGTTTACATTGACCTTAAATATAAAGAGTGATCATTAATGTAAAAAAAAATTCCCCATACAACTTTCTGAAGTTCGTTTTCTGCCACTAGGCACCCATTTTGGATGCCATGGGTGTCCACTGTAAATATGACACCTGGTATATTCAGTCCGGGGATGTTTGACCATTCATAAGCAAAAAAAAAAAAAAAAAATCTCGACCTACCAACCCTTATTTTTTTGGGAAAGTTAGAGGAAACAAACATATTTTTTAAGCCTAATGAATAAATTGTTTTGAATTAAAAAATCGTGTTGTTAATTTTAATCACAATATGGATACTTCCTCAGTTCCTGGCTATTACATCTTTGATAAATAATGCAGTTTAATTAATTATATTTATTTATATTATTCTTGAAGTAAAAACCTTCAAAGACCTGGCCCCAAGACCATGAACTGAAAACAGACTTAAGTCAAAATAGTGATGGAATGATTGTCGCCGACAATCGATTGTCGGTCGTTAGAAGCTCTTCGATGCTACTAATCGATTATAAAATAAATGTCGCCGACATCGCTAACAAAAAATAAAATTGTCATACTTTAATTTTATTACCAAATCCAAGAGCAAAGAGCATAAAAGTAGTGATGAACGTTGAAAACATGGAAGGATTCCGTGTCTTGTTCATACTTTTACCGCCATGGTTAAATATGGGGCTAATACCAGGAAATGCTAATATTGCAAGGTTTTACTATACAAAGGAAAACATAATTAGTCTAGTCAATCTTCATAAGTACAAGTCTAACTTCTGGATAATTACTTTTAAGACTTGCAATTTTATTATTTTAACTAATTAAAACTAATTTTAAGAAAAATATACATGTATTAAATGAAAGGTGGGACTAATATCAGTAAAATACCCATTGCATGGACTTTATAAAAAAAATAAAATAAATTCCCATTCTGTTTCAATAGTTTTATATAGTCCTATATTGTTTAAAGTAAAAATATTATTTTCCACTTTTTATAAAAGAAATTTCAATTAACATTTTTGAATATTTTAATATGTAAGTAAATGTTTATTTTTTGTAAAAGTCTGACAGAAATCTCAAATCTGAATAAGTTTCAACTTTTCTGTATTAATTTTATTAAAGTTCAAAATTTCGATTATAATCGATTATTAATCGATTATGCCCAGCCGATTATTACCGATAATCGATTCTGATTTTTTTCCGATTCCCCATCACTAAGTCAAAATTTCAAATTGATATAACTTTCGAAATAATTTCGATAATAAAATAAAATTTTCATCATATGTTTGAATTGACCAGTTTTGGACAACTGCAAATTTTTAAGCTAATACATTGAATGAAACTTGAGAAATCAAAAATCAAAATGTGGACTCAAGTTTGTTCTCAGTTTATGGTCTTGGGCCCAGGGTTCGACATTAGTGTTAGTCTCAGACTAAAACATTTTCATTCAGACTAATAAAATCGGTAGCTTACCGTACTAGAATGGAATACTATAAATCACTTTTTATTTGTGAGAACTTTATTTTCCCGTAATTACACGAGACAACGGTAAGCTTGCGAAAATTTCATTCTCGCATGTAACAGAATTCCTTGAAATTATATAGAGCAATAACACATTTCATGAAAATTTTGTCTTGCTGATAAAGAGTCAATGACTTTCTTGCCGCCAGTCTTGCGAAAATAATGTTCAGGAAAATTAAGTGATTTACAAAAATAAATTTTCTGGGAAAAATACTTTACTGAAGTTCAATTCTCAATAACTTACACAGGAAAAACATGTATTTTTGGCTTTCTAGGTGCGAAGTTGGGTAATTCGGAGTTAATCAGCAGTTTGAGTTTAGAACTCTTTGGTATAAAATTATACACTTAAGCGATCATAAATTAGATTACACTTTATGTTTGGATGATGTTATCATGTATAGAGAACAACATATGGAATTGGGAATATGATCAGATTTCCTGATTACAAGAATTTCAATGAATTTAGGAATTAAAAAAATCAGATACGTAAATGCTTTTTTTATTTAAAAATTTTATATATAAAAAGTACTGTTGTATGTTTACTCTGCTAAATATTTTAATTTTGAAAGACTCGTAACATTGCACGCAGACTAGTAAAATTAAGAAATATTTAAGAGGCGAAATAAAAAATTAAGATTAGTTCTCAGGGCCCGCAGCATTCAAGTCTACTCCTTCAATTGACAATTTTTTTTGGTAAAATTTATCAAAATATTCAAGGAATTGTTTGTTAGTCATGACAAGTTTTGAATTTAGAAAGCCCAAATTTCTATCATTAAAATGCTTATAAGTACAAACTAAGATGTTATAAAACTTAAAAATAGACCTAGACTAGTGCAGTTGAGAAGGAAAACATTTTTGCCAATGTGTATTGTCAGTCCTGTTAGGTCAAGTTCTGTTGTGGGTACTATTGTGCCATTTTTGTACAAAGTTATGCCCCTTGGAATTGGAAAAATTCCAATTATTTGCAGTTTCTTTTAATTTTGTTTGCAAAAGATTTACATATTTAAATGAAATTTAATATACAGATTCATCATAAGAATATCTATGTCAAGTTGTGTTTTGGTTACAATAGCATCATTTTTGACAGAGTTTTGCCCCTTGGAGGTAGTTAAATTCCAATTATTTTGGAGAGGGTGGCATAAACATCTCTTGTTTAATTATAAAGCACTATCTTAAAGACAATAATATTAAAATAATATACCACAGAAATAAAAAAAAATCCATAAAAAATATTTAATCTTCCTAAATTTTGATACAGAGCTAATTTTCCCAAGAGATATACCTTATAAATAGTCTAAAATGATCATGACAACCAACCCCTCCTTAAAAGGACTCGAAAGACAGACTTGCTGTTGATGAAATTAACAATATTGATTTATTAGAAATGAACCAAAGTACTTAACCCTTTTCATGGCATATAATGTTCCTATGAATCTGATGTGAAAAACGAGTATAGTATAAACTGCATTAACAAAATAACTTATTTAATACTGCAAATATCAGAATAATTCTTGCACTGTTAAAAAGAGAAAATAATTACAACAAATTAATTTACAGATAATTTTTTGATGGGTTGTACAAGGTTTTTGCTAGCCCGAGTTCACTGTGCGTACCATTCTAGCAATGTTGCGGTGGTCTAAATCAACTCGGGGTTGTTTTTTGGAGCTCAGCCTTAGGAAACATGATATGTTGAATTCTGGTAAATACCCCTTAACCCATGCCATCCTTTCAAAACCCTTAAAATTTGTTAAAAACAACAAATATACAACATGCTGATAATTTTCAACAATAAAATTTAATTTTTAAGAATATTTAATAAAGCATAAAACCAGAATGAAACTCATTCTTAAATGGAAATTTCAGCATTAGTATGCTGTAAGCTAAAAGGGCAAAAGGCAAACTTGATTATCGATGAACATAGTGATATTGGATTAGAAATTCCTTAGTTGTGTTTTCATATAGATTATGAGGTAAAAATCCTAATTAAAATAGAAGTGATATTTGATAAAGCTAAGAAAACATGATGGAGGGTAAGGCTTGTCCAGCCAACTGAATTTTCCACTGATGTGTTTTGTTTATCCTGCAACATGGATAAAGATGCAATTAGTATGGAGTTCTGTGTCTTTTTGCCCTTGATTGGCTAGTCATCTAAAATGTTCTCATTAAACCCACGCAAACAAAGTTTGGTGGGGTATATAGAAATCAGCTTGTCCTTCTCTCTGTGCTAATGTGTCTGGCACATATCTTTCAGACGGAGGAACATTACAATCTACTACTCCACGCAAAGATTGCTCATGACCTATGGCTGTGTCATGACTTTGACCCAAGGTCGTCTGTGCAAGTTCAAGGTCACTGGAAGAAAAATTTAATAATTCGTTACCGGTCCATATCTTTCTTATGAATAAACTGGGTAAGTTCTCATTTCACACATAGATTGCTCATGACCTAAGGGTGTCTCATGACCTTGACCCAAGGTCGTCTGTGCAAGTTCAAGGTCAGTGAAAGAAAAATTGTATAATTCATGTTTGGTACAAATCTTTATTATGGAAAAACTTAAATCTACTTCTTCACACAAAGATTGCTTATGACCTGAGGTTGTGTCATGACCTCACCCAAGGTCATCTGTGCAAGTTCAAGGTCACTGAAAGAAAAATGGTATAATGCATGTTTGGTACATATCTTTATTATGGAAAAACTTGAATCTACTACTTAACACAAAGATTGCTTATGACCTGAGGTTGTGTCATGACTTTGAACCAATGTCATATATGCAAGTTCAAGGTCACTGACAGAAAAAGTTCATAATTTGTGTCTGGTCTGTATATTTAGTCTATTTTTTTTTATTAGGCTGTGCCTTCATTTCATTTATAAAAAGAATATAATGAGCAATTACATTTGCACTAAAAATGTTTTAGCATTTCTCTCTTCTATTAGATCAATAAATTATTCATGATTTAGCACCTCTGAAAACCCAGTAAGGGGTATTTTCCCCGGTTTGGACAGTTCTAGTTTTGTGTATGATCTATGAATTAGGATTCAGTTGTAGGTAAATGTTATGTGTCTATAAATTGAAAACAAGTCGGACAAATTTGCAAATGCATATGGACATTTTCTTTTGTTTTAAAATTGGAACTTTCAATTCATTTTTCACCTCCCAAGTCCAATCTTAGGCGCAGGGTTAAATATACAATATATTTGTAATTTTAGGTATAAAATTAGAAAAGTAAATATTTTTTAAGGAATAGGAAAACTGATTGAAATTTTTTTATGTTTTGAAGAAACTGAACAATGCCACGTAAAAAGAACTGGAGGATGGCATCAGTGAAGATGGGGAACCAGAGTCGTGGTAGCAGTGACAATAGACTCGTGGATACTAGCCACGTAAAAAATAGTGCGAAAGACCCAACGATTAACGCAACAGATGACGGACCTTTTAGACTCGTGGAAGCTAGCCACGTAAAAAATAGTGCTAAAGACTGGGGGGATACTGCCTCCTTAAAAAGAGTACTAGATTTGCCTTCGGGCGCCAGAAACATTACAGATTTGCCTTCGGGCGCCAGTAACATTGCAGATTTGCCTTCGGGCGCCAGTAACATTGCAAATTTGCCTTCGGGCTCTATGAACACTGTCAATATGCCTTCGGGCGCTATGAACTCTGACAATATGATGCCTTTGGCTGCTACGAACTCTGACAATATGATGCCTTCGGGCTCTACATTTAATGACAATGTGATGCCTTCGGGTCATACAAACTCTGACAATATGATGCCTTCGGGCACTACAAACTCTGAAAATATGCCTTTGGATACAATTGAGAAAAATTTGTTTGTGACAAAATTATTTGGAACAATTAATCAAGCTAGTAATTTATTTCCACCTTTTTCTAGAGGAGTTCAGTGCACATGCAATGCTTTGATGTCGATCATTTTGCAAAGTGCATCTACTTCAGCAGAACTTGATGAGGTACTCTTTGCTGGGGATGATTTATTTAGAGTTAGAATTGCAGAATTACAGTTCAATTTTTATCAAAAATGCTACAATTTCAAGAACTTCCCAAGTCTGTTTCTGTGAATGATAACCATTATGAAATATGCTATTATGAACAGATCTATGGAACTGTGACTCATATAGATTGGGATCAGTCATGTCAAAGTATCAATTTGAAGGAAGGTATTGAGCTGCTCTTTACAAGGTATAATCAAGGATTAATTATAGTTGGAGGAATTTGCTCTGCTATATATGTTGATGGCAATAACTGTCCAGTATTTTTTGATTCGCATTCCCATGGAGAGGACGGTCTTTCATGTGCAGATGGCAGGGCTGTTAAAATCACTTTTAGTGATATTGATCAACTCATGGACTACATGTTTGAATTTTACCAAAGTTGTAATATTTCAATGCTAAGTCAGTTTGAGATTCAACCAGTGTCTGTAACACAAAAATCAAGTGTATCCAATTCTGGAAGCAAAAGACCTTCTTTAATTGATAAGTACTTTGAGTTCCAAGACAACATGTCAAGAAAATGTATTATTTCTGAAACACCAGAAGGAAATCGGAATGAATATATGAGAAATTATATGCGAAAAAGAAGAGAAAACTCACTGATAAAACAGAAAGACAGAGAAAGTAATTATAGAAGTATGACCAAAGCAAGGCAGAGTAAAGAATTTAAAGAGAAAGAACTTATTTCTAAACAAAAAAATAGAAAAAATTTAGAGACAAAGCAGAAGGACAGGGAAAGTACATTAAAAAGTATGACCAAAGCAAGGCAGAGTAAAGAATTTAAAGAGAAAGAACTAGCTTCCAAACAAAAAAATAGAGAAAATTCAGAGACAAAGCAGAAGGACAGAGAAAGTACATTCAAAAGTATGAACAAAGCAAGACAAAGTAAAGAATTCAAAGAGAAAGAACTTGCTTCCAAACAAAAAAACAGAGAAAATCCAGAGAGAAAGCAGAAGGATAGAGAAAGTAATCTTAGAAGTATGACCAAAGCAAGACAAAGTAAAGAATTTAAACAGAAAGAACTTGCTTCCAAACAAAAAAACAGAGAAAATCCAGAGAGAAAGCAGAAGGATAGAGAAAGTAATCTTAGAAGTATGAACAAAGCAAGACAAAGTAAAGACTTTAAACAGAAAGAACTTGCTTCCAAACAAAAAAGCAGAGAAAATCCAGAGAGAAAGAAGAAGGATAGAGAAAGTAATCTTAGAAGTATGAACAAAGCAAGACTAAATACAGAATTTTGTTCTAAAGAAAGAGAAGCAAAGAAGAGAAAAAGAGACAATGTAGAGCAGCTGGAAAAGGAACGGTTATGTAAACAGCAAAGTAGAAGGAATACCCGAGAAAAAGAAAGAGAAAATGAAAGAGTTTCTAAAGCTAAAAAGAGGCTTGATACAGAATTTAAAGAGAATGAAAACAAATTGGTAAAGAAAAAGTGTCATGGTAATTCTTTAGAAGATTGCATAGAGAAATTTCATGAACAAGTAAAAATTGGTCCAGTTTATGTGTGTACATGTTGTCATCAGACTTGGTTTTCGAAAAGTGTTGTGAAGCTAGATTCAACTTGTCTTAGTTCTAGTAGTAAAAGCATCTGCACTGGATTTAGATCTGTGAATGACATTGAATGGCTATGTTTAACATGTTGTTCAGCTCTGAAAGATGAGAAAATTCCAAAACTTTCAGTTAAAAATGGAATGAAATGGCCTGAAAAACCAGATGCTTTGAATTTACACCCACTAGAAGAGAGATTTATATCTCAACGAATACCATTTATGCAAATTAGAGAATTACCAAGAGGAGGTCAGATGTCAGTCAAAGGAAATATTGTAAATGTACCAGTTGATATTCAGCCAACTGTTAATGCCCTTCCACGACAAATGGATGAACATGTGACTATAGCTGTGAAATTAAAGAAGAGATTATCTCACAAGTCAGCATGCTTCACAGAAAATGTTCGACCAAATGTTGTGATAAATGCTTTACAATGGCTTATGAAAAATTCTGAATTGTATAAGAATTCAGGTATAGAGATAGACCATTCTTGGAAAGACGAAATCGAAAAAAGTAATGAGGAAACTGTACAAGAACTGACAGGATCTTCAAATGATAGCGATGATCGTGAAACTGAAGGTAATGATGATGGTTTTTGTGAAGTTACTTCAGATGTCTGTATTCAAGGCAATTCTGATACACTTGTTGATGAAGCAGACATTGATACAAATAAACTTTATGTGTTTGCTCCTGGAGAAAATCAAAAACCAGTAAGTTTGTTTACAGATAAAGATGCAGAATATCTCTGTTTTCCGACAATATTTTGTGGTCATCGTAGAACTGAGAGTGAGGAAAGAGAAGTTCCAGTACACTACAGTGATATTGCAAAATGGGAATTGCGCAGTGTTGATAGACGAGCAGCACAATCTGTACCCAACATCTTTTTCAAATTGAAGAAAATTCAAATTAAGCAAGTTAATGACAAAGTAAACTTGGCACTGAGAAGATGTAAATCAGAGGGCAAAAAAATCACTGCAGAACGAGTTTTGAATCCAGCCTCTGCAGAAAAAATTGTAAGATTAAATGAAGGGTATTATATATTCAGAACACTTAGAAATTCTCCTGCATATCTTTCATCAAAGAAAAAGGATGTATTTGCCATGATAAGGCAGTTAGGTCTTCCAACTTGGTTTATTTCTCTTTCATCAGCTGATACCAGATGGCAAGATTTGCTTAAAACATTGGCAATGCTAGATGGAAAATCCATGTCACAAGAAGAATTAGAAACTATGAGCTGGAATGAAAAATCAAAACTTGTAAAACAAGATCCAGTGACATGTGCAAGATTCTTTGACAACAGAGTTCAACTTTTCATCAATACTGTTCTTAAGAGTCCTCACAATCCTCTAGGTGTTGTCACTGATGTGTTTCGAAGGGTAGAATTCCAGAATCGAGGTTCACCACATATTCATATGCTGGTATGGACAAGTGATGCTCCAAAGCATAAGGAAAATAGCAACGAGGAAATAGAAGCTTTTGTAGATAACTATGTCACATGTGGTTTGCAGGAAAATGATTCTCAAATGAAGCAGCTTGTAGAGCTTCAAGTACATAAGCACTCAAAAACTTGCAAAAAAGGTGGTAGATCTGTATGCAGATTTGGATTTCCATTGCCACCTTTGCCCAAAACCATGCTTCTTGAACCCTTGGATGTTGATGTTGAGCATTATAGAAAGTTGTATTCTGATATTCAGAAGAAAATGAATGATTACAAAGATGGTTGCAGTTTAGACTATGAGTCTTTCTTGGAGACTGTTGTAGAAATGTGTGAGGATGAGTACATAAAATATATTCGAGCATCCCTAACGTTTCTCGCGAATAAAACGTGATTTACAGTATATAAAATATATTCGAGCATCCCTAAAAGGTCCCAAAGTGTTTCTAAGGAGAAGTCCATCTGAAATGAGAGTGAATTACTACAATCCATCAGTGTTGAAGGCTTGGAATGCTAACTTAGATATTCAGTTTGTACTCGATCCTTATGCCTGTGCCACATACATTGTTGCTTATATCAGCAAATCTCAAAGAGGAATAAGTGCTATGCTTGAAAAGGCATCTCATGAAGCTGCAGAGGGAAATATGGATCTTAAGCGACAAGTTCGACATATTGGAAACAAGTTTTTGAACTTTGTTGAGGTCAGTGCACAAGAGGCAAGTTACTTAATCCTGCAGATGCCACTTACACAAGCAAGTAGAGAGGTTGTTTTTATAAATACCTCACCACCTGAAGACAAGAGTTTTCTTACTCAAGCATCAAGATGAATTGAATGAGTTACCAAAAGACTCAACTGACATTAAGTCAGATGGTATGATACAGAGATATGCAAGAAGACCAAAGCAACTAGAAAATTGGTGTTTAGCTGATGTTGTTTCTGAGTTGGAAGTCACTTTTCCAAAAGAAATGGAAAAAGATGTGCAAGAGGAAGTGAATGACGATGACCCTGAAAAAGATTCTCAAGAGAACATCTTTTCTGATCAGGATGTTTTAGTTCATTTGAAAAATGGGATTAAGATCAGAAGACGAAAAAACAAACGGGTTATTCGATACGTAGGGTACAGCCAAAAAACAAATTCTGAACAGTCCTACAGAGAGAGAATTCTTCTCTTTCTGCCTTGGAGAAATGAGAATACTGATCTATACGGTAGTTGTCAAACTTATGAACAGCATTACAAGCAAAAAGCAAGTATAATACAAATGAAGCAAAGGCAATATGAGCATTTTGTGGATGAATTAGAACAAGCTCGACTTCAAGCTGAAGAAGATCTTGATGATCTTGAAACAGTAGCACCAAATACAGAACATGCTGAGGCAGAAGATGCAGAGATAGGCTGTGAACCATCGGAGGAATTTGTACATTTTGATCCTGATACAGTTCAACATAGAGATTTTGATATAGGTCCAGACCTGGGTTTGTCCTCTAAAGTATCTGAAACAGAAATGAGTGCTGTACGCATTCCTGATGAGCAGTATTATAAACTTTTGCAATCCCTGAATACAAAGCAGAGAGAATTTTACAATCATGTGACAAACTGGATTCAAAACAGAGATGAACCATTATATGCTTTTCTTACTGGTGGAGCAGGTGCAGGAAAATCTGTAGTTATTGATGCCATTTTTCAAACATTACACAAAATACTTTATTCAAAAGAAGGAGAAAATCCAGATGATATTCGAATATTACTTTGTGCTCACACTGGAAAAGCTGCATACAACATCAAAGGGACTACTATTGCGTCAGCATTTCACAGGAAAATGTACCAAACACAGCAGCACATGAGTGCAGATGAATTGAACTCATTTAGGACAAAGTACCGGAATTTGTCAATTGTGATAATAGATGAAATTTCAATGGTTGGAAATAATATGTTGACATTTATAAACGATAGACTCCAACAACTAACTGGTAGAAAACAAGACTTTGGTGGTATTAGTATCATAGCTGTGGGTGATTTATATCAGTTGCCACCTGTTGGAGACAAGTGGATTTTCAAAGACCTTTCTAATCCTGGTCAGAGTTTAGCAAAAAATTTGTGGCAGGAGCATTTTCATATGCATGAACTAACTGAAATTATGAGACAAAAGGATGACCTCCGATTTGCAGAAATGTTAAATAGACTTCGTGAAAACAAGATGACAGATGAAGACAATGAACTCATTTCTCAATGAATCATCAAGCAAGACTCGGAAGTCTATCCTAAGGAGGCACCTCATCTGTTTATTGAGAACAAGTTTGTTGATTGTTTTAATAATAATCTGATAGAAAACCTTTCAACAAATAAAGTAAATGTAAGAGCAGACACAGATGTGTTGTCACAGACAAAACTTTCTGCATCAGTGAAATTGAAACTAGTTCAAAACTTGCCTGAAAACCCAGCATCTACTGGACAATTAAGAACTAATTTGGTTATTGCTGTGGATATGCTGTATGACATATCAGTGAATCTTGATGTTACAGATGGATTGACAAATGGTGCTTCATGTGTTGTGAAATACATTGAATATAGACAATCACAATTAAGACCAGCCATAGTATGGGTTCTGTTTGCTGAGTCAAGTATAGGTATTTCAAGAAGACATCAATACAACCATTTGTTCAGCACAAATGTTAACACTACATGGACTCCCATATTTGAAGCTAAAAGAACATTTGCTTACAACAGGAAGACCTATGAGAGAGTTCAATTTCCACTCCAACCATCTGCTGGAAAAACAATTCACAAAGCACAAGGAGCAACACTTTCAAAGGCAGTAATCAGTTTAGCACAAACAAAGCAGCGAAAAATTCCTCACATACATTATGTCGCACTTTCAAGAGTAAGGTCACTTGATGGTCTATTCATTCTGGATTTCAATGAAAAAAGCCTTTCAAAAGATGAAAATGTTGATAGAGAGATGGAAAGATTGAGAGATAATAGATTGCATCTCTCGTACATACCACTTTACTCAGTATATAAAGATGTCAAATTTTTGTTCAACAATGCAAGATCTCTTCACAAACACTTTTTTGATATAAAATCAGAACCAAGTGTTTTAGCTGCAGATGTTATTGGTATAGCTGAATCTTGGCTTTGTGAATCAGATTTTGATGAAGACTTTACTTTGGAGGGTTTTACAATGTTCAGAAATGATGCAAATTTTTCCCAGACCAGATCACATCATGGCATTGTCATATACTTGAGGAATCATATACAGTGTTTGACATACAACTCCTTCACTTCCAAATCTGTTGAATTTTCCATAATTTCCATTATGCCATCCAATACTCCAATGCAGTGTGTAGTTTTATATAAGCAGCCTTCTTGTACTCTTGAACATTTTTACGATACCTTGAAGAACAGGTTGCTTCCATTTGTTAACAAAAATGAAAAAATTGTGATGATGGGAGATTGTAATTTGGATTTGAATACTGGTCAGTATGGACATTTCCTATACTTTATGAAAGAAAACTTTGGTTGTGAGCAAGTGATAAACAAGGTTACAACAAAAAACAAGACACAGATAGACCTAATATTTACCAACTTTACTGATATACAAACAGATGTGCTTCAGGCTTATTGGTCTGACCATAATATGATTTATTGTGCTGCAGATACTCCTTAAGCTAGTTAATGATATAGGTGCATTTGTATTTTCCAGTATTAAAAACCCTCTAGAGCAAAACACAGGCAGTATGTAAATATTTAGTTTCCATTGTAAACTAAATATTTACACACTGCCAAGAGTGGTTAGGCAAAATCAAGGGTTGCCACTCATCATTTATCCTATATGTCCCAATAACTCCCCTGCATCTTTAAAAAAAAAATACATATGTACATGTATGCGAGTCAATAATTTTAAAATTTTGATACATATATTTTCTTATTCAGGGAAATTATTGGGACAAAATTGTGTTTAGAATTTGAATGCCCATGAGATGGAATTATTTAGTTTAATATGTAATTGTAATGTTTGCAAACTTTAAAAAAAAAGATGAAAACATGTTGGCTGCCTTTAATTTATATAGTTCAAATTTCATCACAGGATTGTTTTCTTATAACATGTAGATTTTTGTGTTATAACACAATATGTAAATTTGAATGTTTTTGTAATTATTGAACTAAACATCTAAGTCATTTATAAATTGATTGTTATATGAGTATTATGCATGTTCTTTTTTTATTGAAATATGAAAGTATTATAATGAATTATTGTACTGGTTTATATCTGCAAGATTTGATTCGATCAAATATTAAGATATTTTTTATAGCATATACTTAAGTGGCCATGCATAAATCTAAATTAGACTTGATCTTTTTGGTCTGGATGAAATAATGCAATCAAATAGCATTTGATACTTTTCCAATGTTAAGTTTTACTTCTTTTTAATTGTTTTAACATTTATTTAAGGGCCCTCTAGACACTTAAAAAAAATTGAGAAAATGATAGTAAAAGTGTAAATACTGAGCTTATCTATTAAATTTTCATCATACCTATGCTTTCAGCCTTAGAAAAAAATATTCAAAGAAAAGCCATTAGTTTCTTTATTTCAACATGTTCTAAGAGAATGAAGTATACTCATGAACAAATATCACTGTTGTTTACTTAACTGTGCAAAATACACGCAAATGAAGAGTTTAATCTTTATTTTTCTTAGCCTATTTAAGTGTTGTGAATGCTTGATTTGATCACAGATTAGCTGATATGGATAAACTATCTATTTCAATTATTTAGTCTACATCAAATGGCAGATTATCTGCATTAAAATACCACAAAATCTGAATTCTTTAGTGTGCAATGTATAAAGGACTCTTAATGTTTTTGTGTTGTAAAGTACTTTGTACATTGTATCTGTTTTGGTAATTTAATGCATGTACATGTATAATAATTATAAAATTCATATTTCATCTCATGGGCATTTAAATTAACATCAATTTCTTAAATAGTAGATTTACGTATGGTGATTTATGCATATGTATGGAATTTAAGCATGTATTAAAATTTAAGTATATATTTGAATGAAAGAATTTATGTGTTATACACAGAATTACTGTATATATATATATAGTTATTATACAACCAATTGTCATAAGGGTATATTTGCAAAGACATTGTAAACAGAACTGTTTCTGCTTTGAAGCACCATGTGTTAATGTAGTACTGTACATTCCGTCTATACAAAAGACTATATCTCCTGTGTTTCATGTGAAATTTAAAAAGCAACATTCCATTTCTGAAAAGACAATCTACCATGCTAAACATGAAACTGTTAAACCAATTACATTCCATTTCTGAAAAGACTGGCTCCTGTGTTACATGTGAAACTGTTAATTATTTGCACTCCGTTTATGAAAAGACTGATGTGAAACTGTTATAATCTGTTGTACATAATTATATTAAGACTTATAATCATATAAAACACTTTGTACAGACTTGTTGCTAAAACATGTTCTGTAGGAAGTTTTTGTATCAAGCCATCCTTATTTTTGCAAAAATTCCCAAATCTATATTTTTAATAACCAGATAACTGCATATATGTATGTTGAAATTTTATGCAAAAACATTAAGAAATAGATATCCCCTCATAAATTTAGAAGTTGTCCTCATTTACCACAACAAAATTATTTGGAATCGACAGACATTACACAATTCAAGAAACTATGTAGTATACACAATAAAACCCCATTTCCCTGGATTTATGGTATCTTTTGATCTTAACATTTATTTTTCTGAAAAAAGTGTTGATAAATGTATTTTGGTGTTTGTAAACAACTTTTAATCTTCCTTTTCGCTTTCGTTATGTAAGATTAAACAAGTTGTTCTCTACAACCACTGAATACATGCAGCAAAATTTCCTTGAAATATATCCTTGAAATATAGCTATCAATGTTCATTATGCAGATATTTAATGAAATTGTAATCATGGATACTCTGAATTTAAAAGTGGATTTGATTAATACATGTATAAATTCACTGGTCGGGGTAATCTTTGCATATTTATTGTTTTTTTTTTTGTTTTTTTTTTTGTTTTTTTTTTTGGGGGGGGGGGTTGCTGCATTGTTTCAAAATGCTTTGAAGCAGAATGAGTAAAATTGTGTATTAGATTTATTTGTACTGTTCTTGCCATAAAGTATTTAGTTATATGTTCATTACATTTTTGACCAATTTGTAAAAACTAGGGGTAGGATAATTTGATGGTTCAATTTTTACTACATGTATTTGTGTAAATTTTAAAATGTATGTATATAAATTAATGCTTGGTGGACAAACTCAGGTACATGAAAAAAACATGTTCATGCTACCATAATTTCGCAGTATCTATTTTTATGCTTTAACTGTCTGAAATCACCAAAGACATGAAGCATTCACTTTTTAAAGGTAAGTAGCATAGAAAGAGGGGGGTCAATGGCCAGCCCGTAAAGGGAGGTAAACCTTGCTTCTTTCAGATGTTATAGAAATAAAGTGAAGATTGCTTCATACATAATATGCTTGGTGGTAAAATTTCAGAAAGTAGACCAATAAGGTATTTTCATATTGTTTGAAAATTGAAAAAAAGTAATTTAAATATAAATGAATTGTTCACCAAGCTTTCTAAGTAAATGCAATGCTATTGTCATAAATATGACCTCATTATTTCAGTCATTATTGTGCACAATTGAAAAGTAAATTATTGGACCATTGTACTAGTAACCTGTTCATAGAAACATGCTTTTCAGTGTGTAAATCAAGCAGTAATTTATATTTATATCTACATTGATGTGCTCTTTTGCGAGGGAATGGTCTGATTTGCAATGTCTTGTTTTTGAAATTTCCCTTACTTTGCTTTTTTATTGAGTATATTTGTGCCACATATTAATTTAAGCTGCTGTATAATCGTAGATACTAAGATATAAGATGTTTTAATCATGATACCTTCTTTTCAAAACCTCATGTTATATTATGTGATAGATACATGTACATGTAATTCCATTGATTAATACATGAAAATCATTATACTGAGTGAATTAGAACACCAATAAATCTAATATGACTTTCTGTAAATGTGTCATTTTTTATTACAGTATGTTTCAAAGAATGTGAGAAAGAAAGGATTACTACATATCAGACTTATTTTTAAAAGTGCTATAGTAACAAAAATAAATTACACTTTAGTATGTTCATTGTGTAAAGTTACATGTGTACATCTATAATCTAAACAAAACATTAATATAAGAACCAAAAAATTGCTGAACTTGTTTATCACTCTAGAATATGAAACTTTTACTGTGGCACTTAAAGCTACAAAGATGTTTAGTACGGATAGAGGAACTATCTAACTAGCACAAGGTCAGTGCTACTGAAATTTGTGCATAGGCATGATAATGATGCAGAGTTATTACATGAAAATGAAGCAAGTACCTTGCGTAACCCTATCGTAATTCAAGTTTCCTGAGATAAAGGTTTATATTTCTTCCTTCAACATTTTGGTTTTACTCTGTTGAAAGACTTGTTTCATGATACTCAGGTGACCTATAAGGCCCGTGGGCCTCTTGTTGTCAATACCGTGTCTTTTTTTATTGTTAGTGCGTAATATATGCTTCTTCGTCGAATCACCTGAGGATATAAACGTCGTATGCGATTGATGATGGTATATTACTATATAAGGAAATTTGACGATATATAAGTTTGAAGTCATCGTTTTTCATGAAATTTAGGTACTGTAATTTTCCAGGGGCACGTATTAAATACCGTCTTAACATATTTGTATTGTGAATAGATTTTTTGATCGATCAATTATAATAATAGTTATCTTTACTATTAAGGTTTTTAATTATATATTCAGACACAAACAAATGTGTCTATAATGATTTCTTTTTTCGGCTTTCAAGAGATATATTTAAATCAATGTAGTAACGTCGTTAATAAACTAACAGAATATGAAAATTATAAAACTACTACTACTACCACTACTAAAATTACTACTGCAATATCCCTGTGGGTCATAATGAACTGGGACAGTATATGAAGAGGATTTGTGTCAGTACTGGGATAAATGTACTCTACACTAATCATTCATGTCGAGCTACAACTGTAAGTGTGTTAGATTCGGCACAAATTCCAAGTCGAGGTATCATGTCCGTTACTGGCCACAGAGCTGAGAGTTCTCTTAAAACATATTCAGGGAAGACCGATGAGAACACTAAGAAAGTAATGTCACAGAAAATCTCAGAGAAAGTAACCGGAAGAAAGGTAACAGAAACAGTCACAGTTCGAACCCAGTGCAAGATTACAATTTATTGCCCCTCTCAAATTCACAGGAAGAAGTTCTTATGAAAGATTTATTTGATGAATCGGATGGAATTGATATCCTAGGTTCTATCGAATTTGAACAGAATGTCCAAGTCCAGAAAACTCAGGTTAACACCACCTTGGTACAGCCACCTACCGTACAGTCAGCTAACATGCTTGTTCCAATGCCAGGACTGTGCCTCAACAACTGCACAAGTGTTACTATAAACTATAACATTCTGCAAAAACACTAACACAGAGTAAATGATTTTTTGAGTTTTTGTGTTCAAAATTGTTGTGAGTTGAAAAAAAATGTTTGATTATATAAAAATGGTTAAAAACATTGTTTTAGCCTTATTTTTGCCAAAAAAAATAATATGAAGCCCTTTTAGTCGATCAATCCATAGGTACTTCGTGCTCGGTCGATATGCTTTTCTGTGAAGTCGATATTTCTATGGATCGACCTCATCAAAAGGCTATGTTTATATAATGGCAAAAATGGTGATGACATATACGAAGAAGTATATTTGTTCTTTCTTGTTATGAAAATGAATATATCAAAACACAATTCGATCCACTAGAAACACTAGATTAAGTCTAACGTTACTTAAAATTAGGGAAATGTGTTAGTATACATTTGTAAACAACAAAACATTCATTCTCTATGTATTTATCATCTGAAATGTTTTTATCCGAGTAACCGAATAGGAGTTTCACTACCTGATACGCGCATCGTTAACCGTAACATGTTAACCGTCGACTCGTTGACAATATTACTTTGTGCACTCACTTTAAAAGATAAAAACCAATTCTAGTTTTATGTCAATTAGAAATACATGTGCAGATTAGATGTTGATCTTAGTCTCGAATTCTTCTGTACAACGGGCCCCTTGTAGGTCTTGAAGGTACATTTAAAAAACCTCTCTAATTCTAGCATTTTTTTTTTTACTGTGTTTTAATAAATAAAGTTTTAATTAAAAATAATGATTCAACATTTTTGAGATATTCAGTTTTAAAAAGTTTTCTTTCTTTTTTTAAACATAATCTCTTAGGTTTAAACTCCTGCAACCAAACCATAATTCTATAAATAGACATCTTACTGTCCACCTCCGGTAATCCTGTCCATATCACAGTAATCAATCACTGGCTGGGGGCGGCTACCATACTGATGTATGACGTAAACACCTGAATTAGACTGACCGTGTTCGAAAAGGTCCAAACAATCACTAGGGAGAACTGTAAAAAAAAGTGAGGATGAAAACTTAGAAATATACTTTAATATCTTATAGCGCATTTAATTTTGGTCCAAAATCTCTTTCAACAAACAAACGAAAGAGAAACAAAGGATAAAAATAATCTCTCATGTGAATTCAATAATTCCCGGTAGGCTCGAAATGAAAGATACCACAGAGTCTGAAACATCTGATTCATATTTGGGTACTTTACTTTAAATATTTTAATGGTAATCTAAAAACCAAGCTTCATGACTAATGTGATGACTTTAGGTTTTTAATCGTCAACTTTCTTTTCTTATGCAGCAATATACCTTCATCACCTGCGTACAGGGTTTATATCTGTTGATTCGATACACAAGAGCGTGCTTTACGTATGAACAATTTCTAAAACAAGGTAAATTATTGACAAACAAGTTAATGAAACAAGAATGTCAACAGTCACGATTAAAGTCACCATTTCGCAAGTTCTTTGATCGATACCTTGTCAGCAAGTACAATTTTTTATTATCGAGTCAAATGCTGAGTGACGTTTTTCATACTAATTGTTAGTCCATTATTTACACACTGAATTCTCGACGGATTTTATTTTGTTACATTTCCCGTTCACGACAAGGAGCATACGGCTGGCGTGAAGGGTAGGAAGGGATGCTTACTCCTCCATTGCACCTGATTCCACCTTTGATGTTTTGGAGGTCCGTACTTGCTCTGCTCCAATTTTGTATTGTTTAATGGATTTTGAGCTTGAATATTGCACGCTAACTAAACTCCATATATTTTACTTCCAAAAAAAAAAAAAAAAAAAAAATCAGAATTAAATTTTTTTTATTGAGACAACCCCGAATAGCTATGAAGTAATATATATTAATTAAACACTTCTGCTACAAAAGCTTTCATAAAGGAAATACCATATTAAGCGTACTTATACTCATTCAGTATTAAAAATACACCTTCAGATATCCCTTGATTTGGTCAAAAGGCACTTGAAACATAAATTCATGATATGACCATTTCACGTATCAAGGAAGTTTAATCATAATTAGATTTAATAAAGGATATACGTACAAACACAACAGTTCAACATACATATAGAGTAGTGTCTCCATCCCAGTTCTCCCTCTACTTCAGACGAGAAGATCCTCCGGTAGGTTTGGTACTTCATCTGTTTCCTGTTATATCCAAAAAAGCTGCAGTCTTTTTGACACATCGCAGAGCATTAACACAAAGAGTGAGCTCTGAATTCTCCTAATACTTCATTGTTTGACTTCTTATTATCAAATTCCAGTTTTACGCCAAAACTCCAGGAAAAATCAGTACGCGTAGTAAGAGACTCGGTAAAAAAGTCAACAATTAAGAAGATAACTAAAATAACTAAAAAAATGTTCATTTTTTGAAGTGTATTTTAGAATAACTCCTCTCCTCTGAGAAGAAAATGCAAAATGATCTTTCAATTGAAAATATTTTATCAATATTACACTGGCTCAGATATTGAATATTGATTAAATACTTATAAAATAGTTTCAAGAATAAAAACTGTCAAAAAGCCGAACATATTAAAATGTTTTATTGAATATTTGTATTAATCATCACAAAAATATGAAAATAATTGTTTGTTCCAATGCTTGGTAAAGTAAAGTAAAGTATCAAAACATATAAATTCTCACTGTATTAATTGCTTCAGTCTTTAAGTCGACTATAAGATATCTGGTTTTATTTCCCCCTGTTGAATAGATAAGAAAAGGCAAGCTTAATATTTGTATTATTTCAATATTCTTTGAAGCCGGATTACTGCATGTGTGGTTCTTCCTTATTTCATGGTTATTAGTCATAATTCCAATTAACATTTTATGCAATATATGAAAAATAACACGCATAGATTACATAATTAAGGAATTGTTGAAATCAAAATATTGCCGAATTAATTTACTTTCCTAGTATTAGTTTTATAAAATAGATATATTACTAATTATACATCCAAGGTTTATTCCTTTACTTCATGGATATCACTCATTGGGTTTTTTTTCATATTCCTCTGCAATGACCTGACAATGGGTTTTGCGATAGTTAATATTATTATCCTTCAGAATTATACAGTCAATCTGATTGGTTTAGAGCAGGTCACGTGCAGGGAGACAACTCGTGATGTCTCCCTCACGCGCAGGGTGACAACTGTTATCTCCCTTCAGATGACAATGAAATTTATAGCGTAAGCGATCATGCAGGGTTACAACTATGTTGTCGCCCTTTGAATAAAACTATAGTGGTTTAAGCGAGATAACTCCTATTTATAAGTACAATGGCTAAATATTCGGGATCGGTAAACAATAAATTCTAAAGATGACGTCAAAGCTGTCTGTTGACATATTTTAAAAGTATGGAATCGGAGCTGAGTAGAAGCAAATAAGAGGTTTGATTACTATTTTCTACTCTATCTAATTGATAATTGTATATTCTTCAGGATAATAAAACTATTATGGACTGTTTAGAAGGGAGACATCACCAATTATCAGGTCTGAGTAGGGTTGTCACCCTCGGGCGCAAGCACCCTCGGGTGACAACCCTACTCAGACCTGATAATTGGTGATGTCTCCCTTCTAAACAGTCCATAATTGTATAATGTAAACAGTGTGGATTCATAAATTAATACAAAAATTGATAGTGACGTATTCATTGTGTGATAAAAGGAATCTCCACTAATTTGCGCTTAGATTTGATTTTTATCTAATTCGTTGATTGGAGTTCGCGATAAAACACATCACAACTCGTTGAATTACAATCAAATTCAACAACAGATCATGGGAAATCCTAAATATGAAAAAAAAAACTTGGTATCTGCATGTCTAGTGTAGAATATACAGTTTTTAGAATATATGTTGTTGAACATTCCATTCTAAAAATCGCTAAAAAATTTAAAAAGGCATGTTTACGAATTATATAAAGGAAGTAAATGGACCATGTGAAGCAATTTCTTATGATCTTATGACGAATAATTTATATTACCAGTTTACAAGCATTATGGGCATTTTATCGCCCTTTCTGAAATTTACACGCTGTAGTAAACCGCTACTATTGAAATTTTCATTTTATCTACTTTTTTTCGAGAAAGGTTTTTTTCCGTCATTGGCATGTCATAGTTATTTTTCTCTCCATTTCAAAACACGTTTAATTGTGAAAATATGATGATTGCAAAATCAATATCACACACTAAAATGTGTTTTGAAACTCTTCCCCTGTGATTTAATGTAAAAAGGCGGCATGAATTATACAGATTTTCCAATCCTTATTTTACTTTTTCAATCCATCTTTGCCTTTCTTTGATGACTGCTTTCAGACTTCATCATTGTTTTATGGATTGCCCGTAGTTACATGTAATGTTTACAAAGTATGTAGAAATAAAGAAATAAAATTTTGGAAGAATTTATTAGACATAACATTTTAAAAATATTAATAAAACATATATAAAAATTCTGTAAGTATACATATGTACATGTGGCATTAAGTCTAGTTAATAGAGCTTAACTGAGCAGGCAATTTTTTCATCACATTTATGTTCAGTAAATTATATGTAAAGACTGCGCCGAACTTAATATGTCCAAGACATTAGTCTTACTGTACAGTCTATAATTTATTCTTTAAATTTTTTCATTACCGAAAAGCACTTTCTGAAAAATGTCGGTAATGAAAACTTTAAAATGTCGAAATGAAAGTTAAAAATGTCGGAAATAAAAAAAAATTGAATTTAAAAAAAAATCCGGAAATGAAATGCAGCCTTAAACATTGAATGTAAATCACACAATTTGAAGCAATCGTGTTTCATAGATGTCAGTGATTTAAAACAATGACAGATGTTATATCGACTCAAATTTAAATATCAGACACAGTTATAATTCAATTTAACTAATAGGAATGTGGGGGTATTTAAGTTCAAAATCGGTGAAATTTTTTATTTGAACGTAAATATTAAATCTCATGTAAATCTACGCTTTATCGTATTTTTTTTTAGCTCAGATTCGCTATATTTAGCTTTAAATATTCAAATAAAGACTATATATGATAATTATAATGTCACGGTTTTAAAGTGAACTCATGAATATTTTGATCCTGAGCATTATTTATCAATTTAAAAAATTCAGATCTATTGATATGTAAAGCTAACACATAACCATTAGGTTCACCGACCATTCAATGACAGCGCCATCTCGCAAACTGAATTTGGTGTTATCGTTTTCTCTATCATGTGCAATATCAAAAGAAGCTTTATTTTTTTTTATCATTTATGGTTTGAAATTTTGATTTATATATCTGTAATAATGCAAAAACATTTTGTTTGAATTGACATGTAAACTAAAAAAAATGAGACGGAAAAGAGCTGAAACAAAGATATAAGTAATGATTGATTTGAGACAATGAATTAATTGTAATTAAAAGCAAACATGATGTTGATATGGCCATTAAGTGACAATAACATTAATGCGTAGACTAAATGGTATTTCGTTTTTTTAATTTGATGAACTTGAATTCACTTGCAATCTTAGTTTTTACGGTTAGAATGAAAGAATGAAAGTCCTTTGTCTGTGCAGTAGACCCTTTTTAAGGATCCGGTATTGTTCGTGCAGTTTTTACTGTTGAATTTTTCCGGCTTCTAAATTCTTACAAGCTGTCTACATTCAATATATCTCTATTTTTTGTGCAGGTACATTTAGCAATTAGGTTGAATTCTCCTACATTCTTTTTGTGTAGTGAAACGTTTTTGTTTAAAAGTAACTGGAGAAAATTTTGAAAATCTAAGGCAATGGTTTGAAATAAAACCTGCAACTTACCAATGTCCAAAGAGTAGGAAATAGAAAATATGGGAGCTAAGTACTAAAGTTAAATGTTTCATTATTTTTTTATGTCTATGTACACTAAACTATATTATTTTTTGAAAACAGTTTCATCAAATGACTATGTTGCATAGACACCTGCCGAGTACATGTAGATAGCGCATGAAAAACTAGTACTCTAATATTCCCAAAAATGTATTATTTTTTCGTCAATCACATCGTAATTTGTAGTTTTTTGAGGAAGAATTAAACATAAACAACACTTTAAAAAAATATTTTTGCAAAGAAATTGGAGGGGATGGAGATTTTAGTGGTAATACATATGCTATACACATGCGTGTGTCTGTGGTATTGTTAAATACTACAGTACAATTGTTGATTGCCACCGACTATCAAAATGTGAGGGAAGAGCTTGCAAATTAATTTAATATCTATTGTAGTGTTAAAACATGTCACTGCTAGATGTCTTCCCTGTATTTCAACATCCTTGAAATAATAACAAAAACAAAAATAATTGGTACAAGGCTTGGGATTAGTTATGCCCAATTAATAAATTTAGAAACAAAGTCTAGGAAGGAATACCTTATTTATTACAAAGAGAACACTGATAAATAATTGACAAATTATTCTTGCAGTAGTGAAGAATTAATGCAATTACTGTTACACAATATTTTCTACACTTACTTATAAGGCCAACAATTTTTGTTGAAGAAAATTTAAATTATCTTATCGTCTGTGGCTGAGAAAAGACTGTTTCTTAGTTTTAAGGTAAGAATATCATATGTGTTAGCACCTAGAATCAGAATGAAATCTTAATGTAAGTATAAAGTGAAAATTCTGTTCTCTTCAGGATCTTATACCTCAAGATTTTGATACCGTCTTGCATAACCCGTTTCATGCCAGTACTGAGAAGTTTAAACCTGTGTGGAAATAACAGAAAAAAGAAATATATCAAACGTTTATGCATTATATACAAGTATTTACTATTGTTTTACTAATAGCATGACATTTTGCATGATGGGGGCGTACTTAATATTCTGTGCTGATTATAATATTACTCATCGACTGGATGTTCGAATTTTTTCATCAATAATACTTTGAATATGAAACACAGAACCCTGCAATACCACTGACAATACTGACCAATCATATCTGAAGAACCTTCACTAGTACAGCGCCACGAACTCTTTAAGCTCACATGGTTTTTCTCACAAATTAAGGTAACATTTTTATAATAGAAATTTACATTATCTGATGTCTTAAAGGGGAATTTATCAATTAATGGTACGATGTTACTACTATACGATTCTACTTGTACCATAGGGTTTTTAAAGATTGTATAAAAAGAGCTTTCTTTGATATCAATTACATTGTAATATTGTGTACCGAGACTAAAAAATGTTTAAAAAAGTAACTGTTTACATTTTTTTAGTTTTATTTCACTTACTAAAACCTAATTCACACATATGAGCAGAGAATTTTTAAAAAATACTTAACATTAAGAAGAAAAAAAGGTGAACTACATGTACTTGTATATTATAACAATGTAACGTTAATTTGTGTGAAAAAAAAAGTTCATGGAGCTGTATACAAAAAAGCAATACTTACACGTGGACATACAATGCAATTTTTACTTTTTATAAAATGCTTATAACGATAGTTATGTAGCACAATAGCAGCAACATAGCATCACCACTCACTACTCTTCTGTTCTTTAAATCTGTGTTCTTGCTGACTAACAATTCCATTCTGGTAAACAATTATTTAATATGACTGACCAGTATTATCAAAGTACTATTCTATTCTGAGTTTCATATGCAAATAAGTATTGATTTTTATATGTAAATAAAACATCCAATCGATAAATAATGAAATAATCAACATACAAAAGTGTAAATATACCTTTTTAAGCAAACTGTCAAGTTGATAGTGAAAAGTTAATATATCAGAACACAGGAAAACTGCACAAAGAAAAATTAGCAGATGATTGCACCATTCATAAATTATGATTTAACACCAGTCGTGCAATTTAAGAGATTGTTATATAGAATTTTCTTAAATTTTTTTTAATAAAAGATTTAAATATTTCCCTCGAAGGGAAAGTATGACTCTTAAATTGGACTTCTCCTTCTGATAGAAAACTTCAAAAGACAGGTGTTTGCATATGAAATTACTATTTGTTTAAAGGGTATTTAAAGTATTATTGCGGGTATTAAAAAGGGAAAAATAGAAGGATAAATACCTTGCGGGATTAGGTGGGCTTTGCCTATGTTTAAGCATTATGTATCGTGAAACATCAGGCATACTTCTAAGGATTGTCATATTATGAAACATAAGCCTGTTAAAACAAGTAGAAAACTACATTTACCTTCTATGATGAAATTTTAAACTATAAGCAATCAGAGAGTTATTGTTAAAGATTGTACATGTAACTTGTAATATATTTTTGATATGTACGGTTTGATTAAATAGAAGTGTATGCCAGAAAAAAAATCTAATATTTTTGACCTGCATTCTAAAAATCATGTAATATGTATTAATTGATTTAAGAGAAGAAGAAGGATATGGAAATAACGAACAGTATTCAATCTCAACGTCCATTAAACAATATACAAAATAAGAGCAGAGCAAACACGGACCTCCGAAACATCAGAGGTGGGATCAGGTGCCATGGAGGAGTGAGCATCCCCTGCCGACCGGTCACACCCGCCGTGTGCTCGTTGTCATAATCAGGAAATAACGGAAAAAATCCGTCGTCAATTCAGTGTATAAATAATGGACTAACAATTGGTATGAAAAACGTCAGTCAGCATTTCATTCAATGATAAATTGTATTTGCTGACAAGGTCATTGTATCGACCATAGAATTTACGAAATGATGACTTTAAACGAGACTGTTGATATTCTTGTTTCATCAACTTGCTTGTCAATAATTTACCTCGTTTAAGAAATTGTTCATACGTAGAGCATGCTCTTGCGTATCGAATCAACTGAGATATATATACTCCGTATGCAGGTGATGAAGGTATATTGCTGCATAAGTAAGGGAAGTTGACGATAGAAAAGTTAAAGTCATCACGTTTATCATATAGCTTGGTTGTTAGATTACCATTAGCGTCTTTTTCAAGTAAAATATCCAAGTATGAAGCAGAAGTGTCGGACTCTGTGGTATCTTTTATCTCAAGCTCACCAGGATATATCGTGTCGACGTAGGAATGGAAATTATCATTATTAATTGACAATACGTCGTCGATATATCTAAATGTCGAGTTGAAGGCCACAGCAAGTGTTTTCTTCTTTTCACGCATAAGATTTTGCATAAATTCTGCTTCATATGAATATAAAAATAAGTCTGCTAATAACGGAGCGCAATTTGTACCCATGGGAATTCCAATAGATTGTTGGAATACCTGGTCTCCAAAAACCACATAGATATTGTCAATCAGAAACTCAAGCATCTTCTTGATGTCAACTTCAGAGTACTTATGTGTGCAATCAGAATCTGTTTTAACAAAATAATTTTTCAAATGACCAATGACGAGGTAAGTAAATTTACGAGTTCCATTTTTGTTGAAGAAGCAGCTTTCAATGATATCAAAAAGCCTGGATTTTAATTTGTCGTGGGGAATTGTTGTGTATAAAGTTGAAAAGTCGTAAGTTTTTAAGCTGTTGATTTTTGTAAAGTTTTGTGATTTCAAATTGTCCAAAAGTTCTTTAGAATTTTTAAGTATCCACATCTGATTTACACCACTTCTTGAATATATAGTTGTACAGTACTCTTGAAGTTTTTCTTTCACTACTGTCAATATTTTAGTGAGAAGTAACGAAAGAGGCTTGGTTGAACATTTACTGGAACCTGCAATGTATCTTTGTTTGTAAGGATTCTTATGAAGTTTCGGAATCCAATATATATAAGGTAGTTCAAATTCATTTTGGCTCTGTGGAATATTAAAAGTATTCAAAACTGACAGGTGATTTTGAAGAATTTCTTCCTTAGAAAGAGAAGTATGAGTATAAGTAGGATTACCACTTATAGAATTAAATCCAAGTTCTTCTAGAATGCAATTTATATAATGAGCCTTACAAACGAAGACAATGTTGTTACCTGCTTTGTCGGCAGGAACCAGTACGTACTGATCGTGTAATCTATCTAATTCTTTTTTCACTTCTGGTTTATTGAACACAGAAGGATAGATGGTTTTCATTTTGCCCCTCAATCTTTTAATACGTGACTTTAACATGGATCTGATACATTTAATCCATTCTGACAAGGTGTCAATGTCTTCTTTTTCATATCTGGCCCATCGTCTGGCGTAATTTTCAACAGAATCAATAATATTTATGAAATTCCGACGCCAGTTGAAGGATCGGGGTTCCCTATATTTAGGACCTTTTAAAATAAGTGATCTAAGGTCCTCATTACGAACTATTTTTACGTCACCTGTAATAACGTGTCCAGCAGGACTATAGTTAAAAAAGACATTTTTATGAATGATTCACTGAAAATATTGTGAATACACTTAATTAAAAGCATTCTACCGAAAGATATATATTGTAGAGAAAAAAAGTATTTTTTCAAAAAAAAAAAAATATCTAGGAAGTTTCAATTATATTTCAAAAATTTTATTTATTTTCAATCTAAAGTTGTACATGATTACACGACAAATGATTAAATTAGTATTAGATGTATCAATATTAACCTATTATACAAATCGTCGTTCTCTGCTCCCCAGCCGCTAAACTTGTTTGAGAATCCATTGACAAATAAAATTTGGTCTTTTGTCATGGCTGAAACCCCACCAAAAATGTAAGGTATGGCAATCTGATAGAAAAGAAGTTAATGATTTTATTGTCATGGAATGATTTTGTATGAATATCTTAAATACAATAATCAAAAAAATATACATCTAAATATATTAAAATTCAAGCGCGTGATGCAAAGTCTACATGAATATAAATGACTCATTTATAATTCTTACTTGTAGTTGAATTTGTCCTCAGCTACAGACATATGTCGCGGCAATTCAGAACATCGATAAAGGTTGTGATCATTTTCTGGGAGGAGATCGACGTCGTGTAAAAGGTAACAGTCAAAGTCCTCCTCCTTGCTGGCCTCCAGGAACCCAACATTTAGAAGAACACCTCTGTTAAACATAATTTTTTTATCCTGGGGAAATATATTTATGATTTTAATATACATTGCAAAATAAACATAACATGACATTAAATTTGCACTTTTATAATATATAAGAAAATCCGTAAATCATCTTATCTTACCAATTCAGTGTATAAATAATGGAATAACTATTAGTATGAAGCATTTGACTCATTGATAAATTGTATTTGCTGACAAGGTAATTGTTTCGACCAAAATCAAATGCCACTTGAGAATGAGATTATTATGCATTTTTCTTCAGATCTGAATTTGTTTTGCATCAAAAATATGCTTTTT
>NW_026932958.1:0-5387 GCF_032062105.1 Saccostrea cuccullata
CTACCACCATTCCCAGAAGAAAGTATCCAAGATGGCAGTAAACCTGTTTTCTTCCTGAAGAATGCAATCAATATATTTATGTGATATCTTATTCATTCCAAAGAAAAATTGTCATCAGTTGTAAGTATTGATGTATATAATACTTTAATAACATTAAATAATTAACGGTATGTTCTTCTGGACCAATTTCAATGACCAAAGATTTTGATAACTGAACTGACCCAAATGAATTTGGTTCAAGGTCACACACAAATTCACATAATACATGTTATAAGCAATCTCCGTTTTAAGCTGGAGCTTCCAATGTTTCCTTAATAGTACACAAACTGTACTTTTTATTTAAAATGGTCTTCAACTTGACTTAATGACCTTGCATCAAGTATCTCACAATTATTAATATCATATTAGTACTCTTTTTAAGGAGAAAAAAATATGAGATAACAAAAAGTAATTAGTCAGTATTCAAATTAATGATACATGTTATTTGAATTTGCTGATAAGGTCATTGTATTGAACTTTGAACTAACGAAATATTGACTTTAAATCGAGACGGTGTTGATAACCTTGTTTCATTAACTTGCTTGTCAAATGTCAATAGCATATTTCAACTTGGAAATTGCTGTTCCTACATATCCAAGCATTTTCCTGCACATCAATAGGGATGGGACGATACACAGATCTTGCGATACAATACGTATCTCGATATATTAGCACAATACGATACGTATCTCGATATTATGATATTAAACTACTATAAAAAAGTATTTTATTTCATTTTCTGTCTTGACATTAAATCAACTGTTACATGATAAATTATAAAACTATTCGCAAAAGAATTAGTATTTTATTTCATTTTTTTTTTGTCTTGACATTAAATCAACAAATTATTCTTAGACTATATAAAATCATGTGTGCTTTGAAATTAATACTTAAAGTTCATCAATTTCATTGATTAAAACTTTATAAAAACAATAATGCATGTACATATTATTGTTACCAAATTTCTATAAACAAGTTGTTTACAAACAGTTGAGTTGTTCATCAAAGAACACTGACTATAATTTCCTATAAAAAAAACAGCATATTTAATTTTAATCAATTCCTGAAAGTCTGTAGCCTAGTTAAGATTACAAAAAAAGCACGAGATGGACTAACAATTAGTAATATCAAATGTTCTGGAAATGATGCTTTCTGTGTAAAGCACGCATTACATACTGAACTTTTCTTGTCCAATCTTCCGAGGCTGCTTAAAAGGGAAAACATTTTACCCCTAATCAACAACTTATTAGTTCTACATTATGTTTTCAATATCATCATCGTCTCTTCGCTTCGTTCAAGCGGCCATTTTCCAAGGACAAGTATTTTCATTTTCAATTTTTGGATAGGTCGTTCGTGTATCGTTTCGTACCGACATTTGAATGCTTGTATCGTAAACCGTATCTTAGAGGAAAATATTGATATGTATTGGTGTATCAGTATATCGTCCCACCCCTACACATCAACTATCTCTTCATTAAAAAGTTATGCATTGAATATGACTTCATTTTTCTGTCAGTGACCTTTGACTTGCCTTTATGTTCTGTGTTTAAAGTTTAAATACACTACATGTCTACAGCAATCTTTGTATCAAGTTCAAATTCTGTTTCCCCTTTAAATTTCAAAATTATGGCAATTGCAAAGAGAAACAGAAAGACAGAGAGACAACGAGATTCCAGTATAATTAATTCACTATGGAAAAATTTGTATAAAAAATACTGTCAATATTACCAGGTGGATAGTCAGGTGCCTTTATTAAAATCTGTCTCATTATCATTTCTTTTCTGTCCGATGACTTGACATTTGCCAGAGTCTTTTTGTCGAGAACCAGTTTTCTGGTGTCTATGATGTCATTTCCTTGTGCTGGGTCCCAGCCCCCTGAATGCTGTAGAAGATGTTCCACTCTTCTGGTCTCTATCATGTGTCTTCTCCTCCCTTTGTAGTGGTTCCTCAGAAGACCTAAAACATAAAGCTCATTGACCAAACTTTATCAAGTTATATTGACTAGAACATAATACTGAGTAATACTGCTTTAGATTTCCCAGGGAAAAGTTAGCCTTTCATTCTGTCATGTTCTATAAAATAGAATTTTACAGAATGATGTAGAAAGATCAATTATGAAACCTGTAAAGGAGATTTAAGTCTGTATGTTTCAGTATGACTGTTACCTGATGTTCTGATGAAGAATCTTCCTGATGCTGTATCTGAAACAAATGATTAATAAATACTAAAAACAAGGTAAAAAGAACTCTGTCAAGTAAATAATTAACAAGAGGCCCAAGGGCCTTGAATCGCTCTTCTGATAAATTGTACAATCTATCACTTCTGTTAGAAGCCTCCAACTCTATTAGTATCATAAGACCCAAAATGCATCAACTTACAAAGTTTGATAATATTTAGCCAGTTAAAACTGAAGCTATTATAATATAATTATAAAATACCATAAGTAGGTCACAGTGACCTACCTTTTGATTGAAATTTTCTGAGGACTCAAGATACATTAATTGACAAAGACTGATGATTCTAATTAAATAAGTACATGAAATATTCAAAAGTAGATCACCATGACCTACTTTTGGTCAACATTCTCTGAAAACCCAAGATGCATCATCTGACAAACTTTGACGATTCTAAGCCAATTAGTACCAGAGATAATTAAATATAGCCATCAAATGTCAAAAGTAGGTCACGGTGACCTACTTTTTGGTCGACGTTATCCAAAAACCCAAGATGCCTAAACTACAAAATTTGATGATTCTAAGCCAATAAGTACCTAAGATATTCAAAAGTAGGTCACCGTGACCTACATCTTGTTGGACATTCAATGAAACCGTAAGATGCCTCAACTGACAAAATTTGATGATTCCGAGCTAATAAGTACCAAATATAATTAAATATAACCATAAAATGTCAAAAGTAGGTCACAGTGACCTATTTTTGTTAACGTTCTCCGAAAACCCAAGGTGCCTAAACTGACAAAGTTTGATGATTCTAAGCTAATACGTACCTGAGATATTCAAAAGTAGGTCACCGTGACCTACTTTTTGGTCGACAATATCCGAAAACCCAAGATGCATCAACTGACAAAGTTTGATGATTTTAGGTCAATAAGTAACAGAGATACATAATTATAGCCACAAAATGTCAAAAGTAGGTCACCATGACCTACTTTTTGGTTGTCACTCTCCGAAAACCAAATATGCATCCACTCACAAAGTTTGATGATTCTAAGCCAATAAATACCTAAGATACTTAAATATAGCCATAAAATGTGGAAAGTAGGTCATCGTGACCTACATTTTGGTTGACATTTTTCAAAGACCCAAGATGCATCTACTGACCAAGTTTGATGATCGTAGGTCTGAAGGTAATCAAAATATGCATTTTAAACAATTTGAAAACTAATGTCAGCAAAATTCAAAAAGTTTTTCATAAATACGTTTTAAGGTCCCAAGATGCATCAAAGTACAAGATTTGATGATTCTAAACCTCCCAGTGTCTGAAATAATGGGATTTGATGTTTTTAAAAGGATAAGTCATAAAGTTCAAAAAGTAGGTCATGGTGACCTACTTTTAAGTTGAAATTGTTCAAGGACCCAAGATGCATCAACTGACAAAGTTTGATGATCATAGGCCTTAAAGTGTCCAAAATATGCCTTCAAATCAATTTGAAAACAAATCCCCTCAAAAATTTAAAAGTAGGTCACCGTGACCTACTTTTAGTTAACATGATGTGAAATGTAAGATGCATCAACTTACAAGATTTGATGATCCTAGTCCCTATAGTAAGCAAAATATACACATTTTTATTAATTGTAAATTTAGGTCAACTTTTAAGTGACCTTGAGACCACGCCCTTTGCCCCAGGGTAATTCCCCATGCAAATTTTAATCTTCGATATATATCCTGATCCTTGTATGTAAGTTTGCTGAAAATCTGCCTGGTGGTTATGGAGAAGAAGATTTTTTAGCAACCAGTACTTTTGGTTTTGTTTTGCCGATTATCTCCCCTGTTTAAGGATCCCAACCCTTATTTTAGTATAAATGGTAGCCCTTGGGCCAAGGAGTACCTGTGACAAATTTGGTACTGATTGGCCAAGGGGTTCTTGAGTTATGGCCCATATTCTAAAAAGTTTATGCACACCGCACACCGGACAAATGGCCATAGCATTAGCTTTTTGAGCCTTTGGCTCGGAAGAGCTAAAAATCAGATCCTCGAACTGCTCCTTTATTTTTTTATTGTCACTAACTCATGTAGTGACAATGAAACAATAAAGGAGCAGATCAGGGTTCTGATTTTAATCAGATTACTGTAAACGTATTATATTTGTCTGTGTTTTCTTTTTAGCGCCTTTGGTGGAAAGAAATGTCAAACATGACTGTAAACACTGGAGAGCAAAGATTACTGTAAAATTACTTATTTAATATATCACTGGGGTTTACTTTTCGTTATTTTCAAGGTATGAAGAGACCCACAGAATTTATGTCCACCACAAAATGTAATTTTTCATATGTGAATGTACAGAATTACTACTAAGTTTTCATCCTTGAAATCAAATCCCCATGAACCCATATTTTCTCCCAATACCTGAAAATTTGACCTGACAAAAGTATGTGATTTTACAGCAGAATATGTAAATGAAAATCAGATCCAGTTTCTTAAGATGCTGATAGTGTGCACTCCTACAAATATAGTCTATGCAACCACATTGATTGAATGCTTGAATTTTTATTAAATTGAATTATACAGTACATATTACTAGGGCTGGGTATTGGCCTGAGAATTTGTATTGCGATATATTGCGATATTTTTAAATGTATTGCGATATGTATTGCAATATTTTCAATGTAATAAAAATGGCATTTTCTTACTATATTTACTTTAATTTACATGCAGAATGTACACAACTATGATAAGTAACCAACACAGAAAAAAATCTTGTTGATATCATTTAAGTTATGCTCTGAAATTTTACCACAAAACAACTTCTGACTTACTGTTTGGCTTAATAACAAACTTTTATAAGTCCATTTTTATATTTAATGACAAAATTCCTTAATCTATGTATATTGCCAATATATCGATATTACAAAATCGTATTGCGATACGATATTTTTTGTCATTGTATTGCAATATATTGAAATATCGATATTATTGCCCAGCCCTACATATTACGATGTTTTGTGTTATAAAATACCATATAAATTGAATTTTTATGGTAAACTAAAGGATTGATTTTAAAATGTTTATGAAGTTTCAAGCAAAAGTTTGTATAATTACCTTTGGTTTCATCTCCCAAAAAATTCATCTGAAAGTTCTAGGTATCCCAGGTCCACTAGCTTTAAAACAGC
>NW_026932959.1:0-45000 GCF_032062105.1 Saccostrea cuccullata
ATGCGAGGTCTGTTAGAAAATTTAATGATATATTGTTTTCATTCTTCTTTCCAATCAACCGTTCAAGTGAAAATTTGCGTATAGTTTGCCAAACACTATAAGAATAAAAAAATATATATTTTACAAAAATGAAATAAGATAATAAAAAAATTGTAACTTCTTAGTTCAAAGTACCATTTAACTTAAACGTCCTTTTAATATGCAGTAAATATGACATTTTTAAAACTTCCGACGATTATATTCTCGAAAAAAGTGCCTTTCTTTGTTTGATTGTTGTTTATTGTAAAACTAAAACAAAAAAAAAAAAAAAACAAAAAAACAAACAACAACAAAAAAACAAAAAACAAAACAAAAACAAAGTATGTACTTTTTTTTATTTAACTTTGTACGTTTGTTAAAATTTTGAATACGAATAGAGATATTATTTTAAAAACTTAGTCATATAATTATGTTTAAAACGCAGTTCACATTTGGTGAAAAAATTACTTTATATCGTGTAAAATGGGTTGTTTACGTTGCAATGACTTACGTCGAGAATATATCGATCCGCTTGACGTTACACGTATAATACAATACATGTATATCAATTTGTAGTCATTGTCTAAGGGCAACAATCTTTTTTTCTTACAATACATGTACATGAATGATAATTAAATTAGAAGGAATGAGTTTAATAGGTTCCCAATTAATACCATATAAAGAGGGTGAAAATAGTTTACGATTTTATTTAAAAAAAAAACAGCTTCGTGGGTTATAAAGCGTAAACTGCCCCGACCTTGTTTATAGCGTATAAATTGGGTAGCTATTAAATTTATTCCTTAAGTACAATGGAGAATTCTGTTCAAAATAACAAATATGATTTTAACGTCAAGGTGGCGCAACAAGCAAACGTATATAGAACTGTGAAGAACTCTTGTCCAGACTAAGGGACCAGCCAGAAAGTAATGGGTAAAACTTGTCAAAGGGTATATAATTCGACAAGAGTTACAAGAGAGGCTCCGGACTACAACCTTTTACTATGTATTGGATAAATGCCGAATACAGTTCTGTATTAAAAATTATCAGACAGTTTGAAAAACTGTCTGATATGTTTTTATACAGAATTGTATGAATAAGTTATAAACATCTTGAAGTCCTACTTTTAACAGGTCGGAGAGAATACTCGAAATCGGGTATTATCCGTGAAATCGCGTATAATACTTGATATTAGGGTATCGTTGAATCCGCGAAATCGGGTATTCCGTGTAACTTTCTATAAAAACAAGAGAATAAAGCAACGGCGCATTATGCCAGTAACTGTTACTTGTACATCAGTATCTTGTGATTTTATTTTTATTAAACCTAATTCATAAGGTTCTCAAATAAGTTTAAAATCACACGACAAACACTGCTGGGGTAACAAAGAGGACACAATGGCGTTATTATTTTTCAATATAATTTCTTAAAACAAACAACTACACTTCGTTTGTCTTTATTTCCCATCAAAGTATTCCATATATTCTAATTTGTGCACTATTCACAAAACGTGAAATTTTAAAGAAATTAAACGACTAACGCCGTGTTATGTATTTTTACTGAAAAATGTATGGCGTCCCTTTCTCGTGAAATATAGATTATTCCTAACAGTTAGAGAGTACAGTATAAGCGAGTCATAATTGTAAATCTCTGCAATAATAGAATACCAACGTTATTATAAAGAAGGAAATAAAATAAGATGAAATAAATACCCTCGGGAAAACAGTTTGAAAATAGATGATTGAAGGTAAGTAACTTTTTTATGTTAATTTAGCATGAAATTTTTATTCAAAGACACCGTCAATTTTTTGGTTGCATTTTAATCAATACAAATAACTATTTTACCATTATTTTATGCATTTGTGTGAAAATTGAGAGCGAGAAGTCATATGAACAGGATTTTCATGTTTTTTTTTTTTTTTTGGGGGGGGGGTATAAATAAAAGTCAAATGTGTACATCTTTTAATGAAGTTAAAATAAATTTAATTACATAGTCAAGTTTTCACATTTCTTATAGTTTTTACGTTTATGAACATGTTAATGAACAAACTGAAATAATGGAGTGTTCAATTGCCTTGGAAACTCTTGTCTTACTTTTTGGGAATATAATTCCTCATCAGACATTAAAATTTCATAGAAATCGTAGCCACTTCCTTTCTTTTATTATACTATTTGATAGATAGGGTTAATTTTACCTCTTTACCTTCTATATTTTTTTTATATCGCTATCTAATACCTCATTATAATATGCTAATACAACGCACTATCTGATTGGTTCTAGACAATATGTCACAGTTTTCTTTTAGTTATTTTATCTACGATACGTATTACTCATGGCAATAACTTTTCCTAATACTCATCTATAATGAAAAAATGTGTTTGAAAAATAAACATGAATTCTAGTTACTTGTAGTCTTATATTGTGTTAGAAAATAACAGGTTGCTTTTTGTTTACCTACAATGTATATGATTTTTATTTGATGAATAAATCTTCCCTACGATTAAAGATATATGAACGAGTTTAACCGACCGTGACATTCAAAGAGAGGTCTCTTGGACACATGTAGAACACAGTCGAGGTTGTTTTGTCAGAGGTGGTCAAGAAGCCTTTAGCAACCCCCCCCCCTTTGAAGTCGCCAAGAAATGGTAAAATATTGATGCCTTAGCGAAATTAAACGATCAACAGTTATGTTCTCTCATAACAGCTATATTCCTGAAACTATCACTGTCTCTGCTAAAATGTTGAAAACTTATTCTGCAAATATGTTTGGATGATAAATAAAAAAGAAAAGATTTTCAAAAAAAAAGAGAAAGGGGGTTCTTTTAGCCGACATTTTAGACATTTTTATCATTACATTATTTATACATTCTTAAATAAATTTGATTTTATGCCAAGATGAATGTGAAAGTAATTAATGACGTATAATTAGATACGATAGACAATCCCTTGTTTAAACATGGCATCATATCTGGTGTGTGAAATGTGTTTCCGTATAATTTGATTTATTTACAAATTGTCGTGTTGATGTGGAATTATTATAAATTCCCGAATATTGATACTTTACAATTCTGTTGTGTTGGGAATGAACATTAGGAAGATGCATCTACTTTCAACATAAGGAAAAATATAAAGCAAATCGAACGCCTTTTGTGTGCAAATCATGAAATGTACTGAGCTCCACAGGTATTTGTTGTCCCGAGCGCATTAATCTTGAAGCCCAAATTCTTACTTGGCTAGTGATACCTTTAGAAAACATGTGTATCTAGATGAAAGTTAACTCGGCAACATGCACCATCTAATTGTTTAAGTTTTATTAGGTGATTACACATCCTATACCCGATTTCGCGGATTCAACGATACCCTAATATCGAGTATTATACGCGATTTCACGGATAATACCCGATTTCGAGTATTCTCTCCGACCTGTTTAATTAACACGAAGGCAGTTTCATGTTTGTAGAAGCAGATTCCTATGTAGAATAAAGCAACATACATTAAAGTAAGAAAACATTAAAGTAGAAAAAAAAACTTCTTTAGAATTTTTGCCCTGATATAAGTTTCTACTTTCTTACAAGTAATAGACGATGATGTTTATATACGTTACTAATTGTACTAATAAATATCTCAAGCCAAGTTAACAACAGATTGCTAAGTGTAAGTTTTCTGCACATTGTTTTAATAATCTGGGACAGGTAGGCCAACAGTACATTCACATCGTGGAGTTTATGTATGCAAACACTCGTAAAAAAATTGAATATGTGTCATAAACTTTTAATGATTAGTATCTACTCGGTTTTCTTATTATTCCTTATGGAAAGAGGTTGGATTTAAATTTTATTATATTTTTTTTGATGAAATGTGAAAGTAAAAAAATCTCATGCCCGTACCCCACAAAAAATATATTTTTAATTTTGCATTGGTTTATATTTTGAACTTTACATCCTTTCATCGATATTATTTATAGTCAAGGTTATGATGAATGCATAATTGCAATCAAAAATAGAACATTTTTATCTGATTATGAACTGTTTGTGTAATTAGAGTTGTGACAAACACATCAGTATCGTGTAAGTGGAACCAGGATAAAGGTACTTAAATAGTTTGTCGTCAGAGAAAAAGGATAAGGAAAATATTTATTGTAGCCGCCTTACATAAAAATATTAATGTTCAAATTCAACGTCAGATTTCAAATGTGCACAGTAAATGTTCTTTAATACACAGGTATATGGAAATATTTCCCGGAGAACATTGCCTCCATTCTATGAACTACAAATTTTCATAATGGAAAATTACGTCAAGTCATTGCAGACTCGAGCTGTTATAATAGAGAGATAGCCATAAACATTACAATTCAATTTGTATATAAATTTTCAGATAGCTAATGTAAATACACATGATCTCTTGTATCCGAATTTTTCAAATAGCTTTGCTGTATACTCTTGTTTAAAGGTAAGCGTGTTCAAAATACAAATGGAAAACATACGTTTTGCATATATTTTTATTCTTGTGAGCTTGAAAGGAAATTGTCCGTTACCTCCATATATTCTGACACATTTTATAAACGTTACGTAACGTTTATAAAATGTGTCAGAATATATAGAGGTAACGGACAATTTCCTTTCAAGCTCAAAAGTCTATTAAGCAATACAAATTTCGGAGCAGAACAAACACGGACCTCTAAAACACCAGAAGTGGGATCAGGTGCCATGGAGGAGAGTGCATCCCCTCATGACCGGTAACTTCTACCTTGTGCTTTTTTATGATCAGGAAATACGGAGAAACATGTCGATAATTCAGTGTGTAAATAAAGATCAATTAACTAGTTTGAAATATAATATAATGATTCATTGCATTTGCTGCATTTGATTAACTTTAAACAGACCATACAACTTCCAAAATGTTGCATTCAAAACAAAACTGCTGATATACTTGTTTTATCAACTTTGTTTGTCAATATCATACCTCGATTTAGAAACTGTTCAAAGGTGTTGTTTGTTCTAGCGTAACAAATTAACCGAAAATATCAACCCCGGATGCAGGTAATGAAAGTGCATGTGTAGTACTAAATAAGTAAGGGAAGTTGACGATTGTTAAGTTAAAGTCATCACGTTTATCATAAAGATTGGTTGTTAGGTTACTATAAACATCATTCTCCAGGAAAGTATCCAAATATATAAGTTTCAGACTCTGTGACAGCTTTTATCTCAAGCTCACTGGGATATATCGTATCGACATAAGAATGGAAATTGCCATATGATTTTAATTCAAAATACGTCGTTGATATCTAAATGTCGAGTTGAAGGTCATAGCTAGTGTTTTTTTTTTCTTTTCATATATAGGATTTTGGACAGCAGTGGTAGAAAAATGCATGATTATATAAATTACTATAAATTAATGTGAATCCTTAGAATATAAACTAAATATGCTATTACATTCATGATAAAAGTATATAATGTTTAAAAAAAAAATTCTTCACAGATTTTTTTTTTGCCATTACCTTTTACACTCCTAATCACCCACAGCATTGTAACAACAGAACCTTTTTTTTCTCTAAAAATTGTGTCTACGTATGATCTTTTATTAGAATATCAATACCTACATGTTTTAATTTTAGAACATGTTTATATTAGCTAACAAAAATAAATTGTTTTACAATAAGTATTATAAAATTGTGCTTAGGAAGTCATGTTCCAACCGGCAACACACCCCAGGCCATGACTTGGAACCACCAGGGCAAAAGAAACTTAAAGAGACGTAAAAAAACGCAGGAGGCGTGCCTCGTAGTCTCATCAAAGTTAAATAAAGTTGAAGAGGATATGACCTGGAATAATGCAGCTAAAGCAGCTCGGAATTGAGTTCGTTAGAGTACCGGCGTCGATGGCCCATGTTCCTCACGGAAGGACAGTCATTAATATAGCTAGCCTGTTAAATCTACAATGAATATCAACATTTTCTAAAATTAACCATTAATCAATGTTACACAATAATTCTTTAACTTTGAAACATTCTACAAATAAGTGTCCAATTGTTTCCATGTCACTTGAACAAAAATACATGCTGGCGAATGAATCATCTTTAATCAAAAAATAAATAATTGTTGGCATAATTATGTGTCATAAATGAACTTGAATCTATTGAAAAAGTGAAATTTGGATACCTGGGTAAATTTGAACGCAAGTTCAAATATTTTATTCCAATCCGCCTCATCATAGAAAACATTGCTTTCCTTCCATTTTAAAAGAGAACTGATTGGCGCTCTATTTTTATGAATATGTTGTGCATGTCTTAACACCCTGTTGAAATTTCTGTAAAATACGAAAATAAAATTTTGAATATGTTGTCCCCAAAATCTTTATTCTTTTCATTTCCTCTATTCTTGCGTACTTCAGTCTTTTTGATATAGCCCTCTTAAGGTCATTATATTCAATACAATTTATTTTTGATTGTTATTATATCAAAACTTAAAAAAAAATTACCATTTTTATCAAAAAGGTCATTTAAAAAGGAAACACTTTCATCAAAGTTTTTTTTCTGTCAATCATTATATGGGCTTATTCCATATATGTTCTGATAAAACCTGTTTGATTTATTTGGTTATATTTATAAGTCTTGTTTAGAAATTAAGAACCTCTTTCAAGAGGTTAATTTCCTTGTTAAATTTAAAGTGATTTTTGTGCCGTTTATCAAAATGCTTTCTGTGGCTATTTTAAGTTTAACTTAAACAACTATACCAATATTGCGTCTAAGTGAATAAGTCCTCTCTCCCAATTTGAATTAAGATCAGAAAAGAAATAAATTCTACTTAATCTATCATTTTCAATCCCTCATACTATATATATATTAGGAGAATTGAATATGGAGGATCCTTTGCGTTTCTAAGTATTCACATCTAATAAACTGTAAAAGCAGAAATATCCGTGGGGGATTTAATTTCGTTAATTTCGTTGTTAACAATTATCAACGAAATTAAACCCCACACGAAATTTTACATCACTATATTTGAATAGGGTTACTCTCAAAACAATGATATTAAATGCCCACAAAACAATTTTTAATGACAAACCAACGCAATTTTATCCCCGTGAAAATTTTTGCTTCTACAGTATAGTATTTCTCAAATATATTATTACGCAGTACTCCTGGAGTCTCTCCTTCATTAAATATTTTTTCATCAATTCTTAATAAACTGTTGATATTTTTTAATGAATAGATCTCCTTATTTGATAGATTCAAAGTAAACCATGTGTGTATAATTTAAGAACGTGTAAACATATCAAAAAATATTGCAATGGATTTAACAGTCAGTACAACTGAAATGCTGAGTGAAAAGATTAATGCTTAATGTTACAATGAATGTATGTGTTCCATCAAAATGTTAATAAACAGATATTTACAATGAGAGTTGAACACATGCTTCAGTATCATGGGACACAGCTGGATCTCAAAAACAGGAAGACGGTACTAAGCATTTTAAACAATCAGAAAACGTATAAAGCACAAGGTTATTGTAGCTGTGATACAGGATACTTTAATTTGAACGTGTGTAGGAGATGTGATATAAATGTAAATACATGTTGTGCCATTGATTTGTTATTTAGTTTTGTTTATCTGTGTTGCTGATTATTATTTACTTTTGTATGAAATGGATTAATTGTATGATATTTACTTCCGTATGAAGTCTACTTAATATTCATTTTGTGAGTAGTCATTTTCAAATTTACATCTGTGAGCCATCTTTCTTGTTCGACTTCCTTTCTCATGTGCCATCAATGTGATACTTTTGTATACTGCCGACTTAATACCTTAATGGACTTATATGCATTGGACTTAAATTGTTCTTATTTGAGTCAAATTTATCTACTTGTGAAAAACGTCGAAATCTAGTGATCTACAATTTTATACAGTCAATATTCTTTGTATATGCAATGGAGTGGTATCTAAATAATTTGAGAAAAAGGATGCACAGAATATACCCCGGTAATCATCTCCGTAACAGGTAAAACATTTTACACTCTCTCTCTCTCTCTGAAATTGTACTCAACCTCGTGTCTGACGTTAATTTGTTTCAATTGAACCACATTTCCTTACTTATATCTTTACTTATATCTAAAACAAGCTAGGTTAAACATTAATAAAATAATGTTGTTGAGTTTCAAAATACAGACATTGCTCTAAAACAAACGCAGAACAAAACGTCGAAATCTAGTATCTTAATAATTTGAGAAAAAGGATACACAGGATATAATCATCTCCGTAACAGGTGATACTTTTGTATACTGCCGACTTAATACTTTAATGGACTTGTATGTGCATTGGACCTAAATAGCTCTTATTGGAGTCAAATTAATCTTTTTGTGAAAAACGTCGAAATCTAGTGATCTACAATTTCATACTTTGTATATGCAATGGAGTGGTATCTTAATAATTTGAGAAAAAGGATGCACAGGATATAATCATCTCCGTAACAGGTAGGACTTTTTACTCTCTCTCTCTCTTTCTCTCTCTCTTTCTCTCTGTGTGTGTGTGTGTGTGTGTGTGTGTGTGTGTGTGTGTGCTGCTAGAGAGACTTAATGGTGCAACCAATCCGACAAAGGAGATCATATTTCATTTCAGTGTTTTATATATTTCCATATTTCATTACAGTGTTTTGAATGACAGAACATTGTACAGTCATATATTTGATTTAAAAAATCTAAAGCCCTATTCTAGTTAAATGCACTCCTCCAAAGATCTTTAAAAAAAGTTAAAATATACAGTGTGAATTTGAGAGTTAGTATTCTTTCCTTTGAAATTGTACTCAACCTCGTGTCTGACGTTAATTTGTTTCAATTAAACCACATTTCTATACTTATATCTATACTTATATCTAAAACATGCTAGGTTAAGCATCTTAAAAGAAAATTAATGTTGTTGAGTTTCAAAATACAGACATCGCTCTAAAACAAACACAAAACAAAACACAATTTTAGGAAAAATAATCTGTAAAAAAAATTTTATCTTAAGTTTTAAATTATTGCCTTTTTCGTGATTTCGTGAATAAGCTCACATTCGCATTTTATGATTTATATTTTCTAGTTGCTGCAAGTAACATTAAGGCATTTTATGATTACCGTTTTTCGATTTATTATAATAATATATAATTAAACCTTTAAAAAAAAAGTAATGAAGACATTTTTTTAAATAAAAAAAGTTTATAAACATATATTAAGAAGAATCATCTGACATTTATCAAATCTTCCATTAAAAAAATCCGTTATTAATTCAAAAAGCGCTAGACAGTTAAACTTTAGAAAAAGTGGGAAAGGAATTTAAAAAATAATTTTGAAATGCTACTTTTAATTTGATATAGATTGAAATTACACTGAGTCTGACTGGAAGCATATTAATGTATATTAAGTATATTAATGGGAAAAATTTCAAAAATTAATTTTAAAAATTTTAGAAAGAAACTGGTATTCTATCTTAAATTTAAAAAGTAATAAATCATATTAATTTATAATAAAAAAATACATGTATATTGTTAAATTGTTATATTTAATATCGTATAATAAGTACATTTTTATTTTTATTCTAGTATGTTATTGCCGTGACCGATTTAACAAAGCGATGATTTACATTGAATTTCTTTTCTATATTTTGTTTTCTATTCTATATTGAGTTTATTCAAATTAAAGAATATTTAAATAAAGAAAAGATATGTCTTAAATTACTTGGTTGTAATAAATCTTATTAAAATAAAATGTTAGATTCGCTAGCAAACTCGCAATACTAACTTCTTACACCCCGTACAGGGTTAAATCAGAGGCCGAATTCGGAACACTTTTGACTTATTCGCTTTTGCACATTTACGATGATTTTGCAAACAACGATTTGACTGGTTGGTATAATTTGACATCTGACATGACGCTCTATTACATGTTGTTAGATTTACATGTAAGTGAAGCGAGTATGACAGGGGAACTATCATCTCCCCTTAACTGAGTTGGGATGTATGTTTTTTTTTAAAGAAAAAAATGATAAAGTAATTTTTTTCTTTCTGTACTTTCATAAGAATCATAGCATAATTATTTGTAAAAAAAAAATTATTAAAAAAAGATTATTCTTATTAATTGAGATCGCAATCCATGAATTTTTATCGAAATTTCTATTTTAATTTTATTTCATTTTCTTTAAATGATTATTTTTTTCTTTCCCAAACAACTATATTCTCTCAGAATAATTAACATTCACAATTGCTATTTCATTATCATAAAGATTTTCAGTTTTAAATAAAAATGTATTTAAAAAAAATAGTGCGTGATTCTACCTTACATATATTCTCAGATTTTTATATATGATAATATTAACAACAAAATATTTCATTTGCAATCAAAACATATCAATTATACGTAAGATCTATTAGTCTTTAAATGCTGAATTCATGTGTCAAGAGACACTTATTAGATTCATGAAATAATATTGGATGTGGCATACTTTGGCAAAAGCAACGTTCAAGCTACATAACGATAGCTAGGGAATTTAGAAGGAAAAAACTATCGATATCTTTCTTATGGAATATTTGGATAAATCGAAGATGTGTTATTCGATGGAGTTGTTTCTTTTTTAATTTGTCTATATTTTGACACTGAATGTGTAATGCACCTGATAGAAGAACAAAGTATATGTGAAATTTAGAATATTATTCCGAAATACGACTGCTGCCCAGCCGATATATTGACATTTTAAAAAAAAGAATAGATTTTATATTCACGAAATATAATTGAAAAAAATGCAAATAAGAAATATATGAATGTTTTGTGTTTTATAATTATGATACATTTGATATAATTTAGACAAATTTACAAGCCATATAAAAATTTATTTTGTTTGTATATCTCAGTGTAGCATATTTTATTTTAAATGCCAGATAACTATGTAATAGTATTTCTTTATTTTAAATACTAGCGTTCTTTAAATAGTAAAGCGCGTTTATAAAATCAATGAAAGTATGTGTAGGCTTTTTAAATATTAACCATAATTCATTCTTCTATGAATATTTAATTTTACTCATTAACTCTACCATTATTCCACGAAAATGGTTGTGTCCACTAATAATGATGGAAATAGAGTATACGAATACATGTAGCCATTCACATGGTAAATTTCAATAATGGGACAACTATTAATATATAGAAAAAAGATAATGAGAAGATTGACAAAAACAAGCGTTAAAAAATAAAAGAAGATGAAAACAATGAAATAAAGGCACACGTGCTTACTAGACACATTTTTTGATTTCCTGCAAACATCAACAAAATGAACATGTTATGTACACATGCAATCACAAAAGTTATGTATTAAATTGTTGTTAAAAACGGACCTTCCACCCACCCACCCCCTCCAACAAATATTGCAACTACACCATAGTAACCTTATATAAGAATTTATACAGGTTATTTGTAATTATACTAAGGTATGTTTTACTTTTATTTACTGTTGAATGTTTTTGTTATAATATTTACTTTTGTATTCATCTGACTTATATATAAACTTTACTATGCCCCGATTAAGTATACATACATTTACATTAAATTCGTTTGAACGGCTTATTCAAAACCTTATAACTTTGTTAGAAAAATGTTTTAATTTGTTTTCTAATTTAGTTTTATGGGAAAAAGTCTGTTTCTAATCCCAAACAACTGTCACTACCTATCAGAGACGTGTAGTGTTTTCTAATTAATCTCAATCGAAGAATGAATTGATCCTGCCCCGTTTAATTAAATGTGTATTATTTTGTTTAAAACACTAAAAAACTGTAAAGCGCTTTTTCATTTTAAAAATTACATGTAAGTGTATGTGTCTGTAAATTAATTCCATGATAACACAACATTAAAATTAAAATAAAGAAAAGTTTTAAGATGTGCAGATATCACAAAACACGATTTCTTTCTTTTAAGATTCATTAAGAGACTGAATGAGTCTGACTTTAAAGAAGTCATCTAGAGCTTGTAAAACGTGATATATAGCTTTTAGTCATATATCCAATCGGATGTAATGCATTTTAAAAAGGAATTCTGATGATACTGGATTTTCAATTGCATTTAATCATATTTTATGTAAAAAAAAATCAAACTATTATGATATATAGCAAGTATTGTTTTAATCTCTACACTGCATTTCTCATGATTGAAACTGGAATTTTCCACCAGAACTCACATTTTGCGTGATGTATGAAGAAAATTTGTGAGTTCTTGAAATAGTAATTTTAATATAAGACTCAAGTGAAACCTCTTATGTGTATTTACTTTCCTGTGTTCGGGAAAATGAAACAAAAAACGTCTAATTAACATTGATCATATGATATGTAATTGTATATAACGTTTAAAAAAAACTCTAAAAATAGCATAGCTTTTAAACAAAACATGTTGGCAACAATTATCACAAGTAGTTATACATGTTGTAATTTTTACGAGGGAAAAGGAGGGAAACGAAAGAATTTATAGCATTTTTAACGTTGAAATCAAAGGCACGTAAATGTATCAGGAAAAAAAATCTTTTAAAGGAATAGAATCATCTTCGACTTCAACAATCAATTTATAAAGAATTGGAATGACATTGAAAAAGTAAAAGTATTGTATGACATTCTTACATGCAATTCTCTTGCTTAAAGGTTTGGAGGTAGTATTTTAAATTGAAAATCATATCAAATTTAATGTGTTAGAGAGGATCAATTGTCAAAGGTTCAAATTACGATTTTTTAATATGAAATATAAGTTCCTCTGAAATTAGACGCAGTTGCGTAAAATTTTAAAATCTTTCTCAAATGATTAAATGCTATGAATAAGTTTCCTCAAAATTGCGACAAATATCAATGTCTAAGATATTCTTAAAAACTTAGGTCAAAGTTAGAATGAAAAATCACAAAGACGAATAACATATGGATTTTTGAATTGTCTTGTAACATGCAATGGCCGTGTAAAATGTTATATTCATGATCCTTTTCATTCTTTACTGTGAATATAACGATTATAATAAAATATTCTAAAAAATATAAACCCGAGTCAAATTTCAAGGTGACAAGGTCATCAAACCTCATATTGACTACAAGCCGATCTCTTCATGTACCTTTCAATAGACATGACGATAAACAGAAACTAAATAAGCTCAATAAGACTCATATTATTTACGTTTGAGGAGATACATCTAACTTTCTCTTTAAATGTTTTAAACTATTAATAAAAATATAACTCGACAACAAACCAATCACTATACATCACGTGTAAATCATCGACTATACACCATCTTAGCAAACACAATATCAAAAATCATGCATGCTTTAATCAATTCACTTAAACATGCAGTTCTTATGATGATGGCACGAGTATATATGGATTGAAAGAAACTAATTTGTCAGCTTTTATAAGACTATGAATGAACTTAAACCCTAAATAGATTGGCAATAGTAGTAGTTCTTGAACTTTCCTCTTCAGTGTTAAAATATATGTCATTATTATAAATCCTTAAATGTAATTTTCCATGAAAATACTTTTATCACAATAATCAATTCAAGCAATTACTTAAGTACATTTTCTTCAATTCTGAAAACACAAGTTATTGTTCAACTCATCCATAAGTTGAAATATACCGCCAAGAATGGCTCAAATGTTGCCAGAGCCGGTGTTAATCAGAAACCATCATTCAAACATTTTAAAGATTAACAACAATCTTTTTCCTGCTCTCATTTCAGTGAATAATAAGAGCTAGAAAGTCAGATATTTTAATTTGCACATTCTATGATAGAGATTTTATGTGTTAAAAAAGGTTAAAGGGTACATTTTAAGGAGCGAGACTCTATTACCTGATAAAATGTAAGATCCTTTAACCATCGAAAGAACTGTTGAATATATCAGCCCGCCTTTCACGATTAAATAATGAATGCTATATGATAAGCAAACATTTTAAGATTAAATGAAAACAAATATACATATTTTGTCAGTTTTTTTCTGTGTTTCCAGTGATTGTATATTATCTACATTAACAGATTTGAAAGTATTATAAAACCAATATATACTTAAAGGAAGAAAGAAACGCAGGGTAAACTTTTGAGGTGAATTAAATTTATTTTTTCTTTCCATTTTATTCAGTTTTCCTTTCTCAGTTTTAAAATCATCCTTCAAAAAGATATAACGAAAATCCCATTTGATTTTGTCGTATAATTCATGTTATTGAAGCTCATATGACGATACCCTTCAAAAGTGAAAATCAAAATCTCTTATTATCTTCAACGTCTCTCCTGCACGTCTGTCATGAGCCTTATTTCCCCTTTGCATTAAATTCATCAGAGTGAGTATCTTTCAAACCCTGGCTATATTGGGCATAGGTATAACCACGCCAAAAAAATTAATCATGCGACACGTGCATGCGCCAGTGAAAGGAGCACAACGCTAAGCTGACGGGCTAAAAAAAACCAACTAAATTCCAAAATTGTTTTCTATCATTTTTCGTGTGGATTTAATGATTACAATAGTCTTCTGTATAAAAGGCCGTTTTTGTGGTAGTAGGGTTGCAATTCAAGAGATGGCAGGACGAGCAACCCGCTCGTTACATGACTCTGTTTCGCGTTAATGGCATCGTCACGGTTGATTGAAAACCATTCCAGGCCCTCTCTGACAACGGATAACAAGTTTTATGGGGGGGGGATTTACAAGAAACTGCGTAGTTGCCTTTTTCATTAATTAGGCAATTCGAAAATGAGACCCCATTGAACTTTCATAAACTGTACCAAGATTGCAAGAAATTCATATCATATCGTCTTTAAACATTGAAAAACAATGTGCTTACCTCAGATGCATTAAATGGTGCTGTGCCCGCGTGGCGCAGTTGTTAGAGCGTCTGCTGTAGAGTCGCCAAGTAAGGAGTCAATCCTTACATCGCGGTTTCGAATCCCACTTCGGGACGTGGAGACCGGTCCTTCGGATGAGACCGTATAAACCGAGGCCCCGTGTCGCAGTAGGTGCTGGCACGAAAAAGATCCCTCACTGCACAAAGGCCCTGAGTGCCGAGCATAGGATAAAATTTGTAGCCCTCCACCGGCAAGTGGTGGCGTCTCCATATGAGTGAAAAATTCTCGAGAGAGACGTTCAACAACATACAATCAATCAATCAATCAAATGGTGCAACAAGATTTGTTGAGAAACTTGTCGTCATCAGTTTGCACGTGTTTGGCTCTTTAGCCTTTTTCCTACGTGACGTCATACATTTTACGGTTGAGTAGTTCTGAACACCAATTTTGGTGCAGAGTAACTAAATTTCTCATCTGACCAATTTTTGTAATTTTCAGTTATGCTGTCAATTTTTTTTTCGAATTATGCTACCCTGCGTTTCATTTTCCTTTCAGTATATATTAAGCCACACCACATTCTAGATTCGTTATCTTGAGACGGGTAATTTATGAACAATACAGATACCAACATGTGTATTCAATTTACATCAGGGCAGTTATGTAAAAACAAATTCCTTAAAAGGATTAAGCATTAAAAAAAAGCTCCAACGTGTTATTAAGCAACAAACTTTTAATGATAATGTTTATGATACTTTATGTACTAATATATAATATCTTAGGATTGGTAAGGTGCACGTAAATGTAAGCTTACATCCCATAATTTTAATATTCTTGGGATAGGTGGACTAGCTCTAGACTCATTATCTTAATTTATTCATTCAAACGTTCATAAAAAATATATATTTGGGACATTAAATTTTAAATAATCAGACGAGTATGTTCTAAGGGAGGAATATGAATCACAAACTTATAATTGTGTGTAACAGGAGACAGGATAACTGTACTTACACAATTAGTCATCAGAAATAGAACAATGAAAATATTTATTCAGCCGCGCCACAGTTAATATTCCAAACATTCTTATTTTTGTCTTCACTTTCTTGATAAATAGTTTTTTGTTTGGTCTGGGGTTGTTATTTTTTTCCGTCGATCTGATGATTTTGTTCAGCCTGTGTAATAAATGCATTTTGACTAGGACCCCCTAACGTGTGACCTACACATTAATTTTTCTAATTTAAACAAATGAAATTCTCTTAGTTACTTTCTTTGCTTGAACTACTTTAGAGCAAAGATCATAATGATTTTATATACATCATATCAATTGAAACTCGATTCTTGAAATAAAATCAGCCTCCTGAAACATCTACGCGTATTATGATTACGTAGAAAAACGTTGTATTTTCTTTAAATTAACACGTAATTCACACTTCATCGACTGTTTAATCTTACTTTACTTGGTGTTATAAATTTAAATAGTTTATTGTCATTGTGTAATTTGCATTTATTGTTTCCTTCATATCATACATGAAGTTAATGAAAAATGTAAATCCGACATCCCCTGTTCTTATTTTTTTAAATATTTTACATAACACAAGGAGGGATCACTATAAGACGTTGTGTTCAACTTTTTATTCGCCAGTCGAAATTGAAAAAAAAAAAAAAAAAAAAAAACGGAAAGCGAATCTATATAGATTCCCTTTTCTAATTCCTAGAATTTAATTTGTTGGACGGCAGGTTGAATATTTTGCTGGTCAACTACATTAAATATAGCTGTAATTAATTCATTTGCAAGATTTCATGGGGTTAGCAGCACTTTTCATATATCTTAAGACTTCTTGAGCTTATGTGTAAAAACATTGACGGTATGCCCTTGCAATAAATCGATTTATAAGGGCTCTTCTATTACTTTTTCAATGAATCTGCATACAAACACACGACAGTATCACTTATCTGGAGAATATACGGACAGTTTATAAATAAAAAGTTACTGGCCTTTTATTTAACCTCAAATAAATTTTATTTGAGAAAAAAGACATTTTTCATTGTACAAAATGTATTTATCTTAAATTAGTCTACTTGTGTTTCCAGTTATATTGAAACCGAATCAAATCTGTAGGAGGGGTAGCTTTTCAAAGGCATTTCACAGAAACTATTTTAGTTGGCGGGACAACATCGTTCATCCAAATAAAAAAAAATGATGCACTAAGTTATGTACGGAAGTAAAGTCTAATTGATTGCCAAGCATTTTGAAAGTTTTTCTAAGAAAATCTTCATTTTAGTTACCATGGCAACAATATAAACTGGAAACCCAAAAAAATCTACTAACACTATTGTGCATCTTAGCCTCGTCTTAGTGTGTGCCAAATAAGATTGAAATCAAAGATAACTGTTGGAGGTGTAGCTTTTAAAAAGGATTACACAGAAAATTTTATCTTAGTAAACGGGACAACATCGTTCATCCAAATCAAAAACTGATGTACTAAGTCATGTACCGGAGCAAAGTCTACTTATGTGCCAAGTCATATTGAAATCTGAGACCAAAACTGTAGGAGGAGTAGCGTTTTGAAAAATTGTTAACAGAGAGACACACAGACCGACGGACAACGGACACCTTACCATCGCATAAGCTCTTCTGGTTTCCGAGACCAGATAGAAAAGCTTATGCGTAGAGCTAAGGCATGTTTATATCTATTGCAGTATTTTACTTCTCTCTTCTTTTACTTCTTTCTTTTTTATTTTATCTTATTTACATTGAACATCATTAAATCAATTCAAATATCATATATTAATCTCATTTTTAAAAAGACAGATTCAATTTTACGTGTTTATTTGGCACAGATTAGGGTAAGACAGGACTGACCTTTCATTTCTTTTATAGACCGAAAAGGTAGATTTTTTTCTATCTTTTATTTGTTTTCAACAGTTCAAACACATTTTTAAATCCATGCATAAAGCATTTAATTAAAATGAAGGAACATAAATGTAAATATTGATAATTAAAAGAACACAAAAAGTAAATATAACAATGACACTCGTAAGGATATATTATTCCTAATATTATAATTAAATTGACAATGTTTTTCAAAATGTCTGAGCACTTAAGGAGTTCAAATGTATACGACCAGTTGCTGTGTGAATAGGAAGAACGTTACATCTAAACTGTACCGGAGCTGAAAATTCTTGTTTCGAAATATTTTATTAACATATGGTATTGTTTCAACATAAGTTTTTTTGTCTTTAGACCGAATGTCAAAGAGCTGATGTTTCGGAGGTCCGTGTTTGCTCTGCTCTTATTTTGTATATTGTTTAATGGGCGTTGAGACTGAATATTGTTCGTTATCTCCATATCCTTCATCAACACTTTATTTCTGAAGATATCATTGTTAAGTTTGTTTTTGACGAATTTACTTGACCGATAGTGGTTACAACCGTATTTTGTTCTTTGCTCTTTGACATTCGGTCTAAAGACAAAAAAAAAAAACTAATGTTGAAACAATATCATATGTTAATAAAATATTTCGAAACAAGAACTTTCAGCTCCGGTACAGTTTAGATGTAACGTTCTTCCTATTTACACAGCAACTGGTCGTATACATTTGAACTCCTTAAGTGCTCAGACATTTTGAAAAACATCGTCAATTTAATTATAATATTAGGAATAATATATCCTTACGAGTGTCATTGTTATATTTACTTTTTGTGTTCTTTTAATTATCAATATTTACATTTATGTTCCTTCATTTTAATTAAATGCTTTATGCATGGATTCAAAAATGTGTTTGAACTGTTGAAAACAAATAAAAGATAGAAAAAAATCTACCTTTTCGGTCTATAAAAGAAATGAAAGGTTCTGTCCTGTCTTACCCTAATCTGTGCCGAATAAACACGTAAAATTGAATCTAACTCTCTTTTTAAAAATGAGATTAATATATGATATTTGAATTGATTTAATGATGTTCAATGTAAATAAGATAAAATAAAAAAGAAAGAAGTAAAAGAAGAGAGAAGTAAAATACTGCAATAGATATAAACATGCCTTAGCTCTACGCATAAGCTTTTCTATCTGGTCTCGGAGACCAGAAGAGCTTATGCGATGGTAAGGTGTCCGTTGTCCGTCGGTCTGTGTGTCTCTCTGTTAACAATTTTTCAAAACGCTACTCCTCCTACAGTTTTGGTCTCAGATTTCAATATGACTTGGCACATAAGTAGACTTTGCTCCGGTACATGACTTAGTGCATCAGTTTTTGATTTGGATGAACGATGTTGTCACGTTTACTAAGATAAAATTTTCTGTGTAAACCTTTTTAAAAGCTACACCTCCAACAGTTTTCTTTGATTTCAATCTTATTTGGCACACACTAAGACGAGGCTAAGATGCACAATAGTGTTAGTAGATTTGTTTGGGCTTCCAGTTTATGTTGTTGCCATGGTAACTAAAATGAAAATTTTCTCAGACAAACTTTCAAAATGCTTGGCAATCAATTAGACTTTACTTCCGTACATAACTTAGTGCATCATTTTTTTTATTTGGATGAACGATGTTGTCCCGCCAACTAAAATAGAAGTTTCTGTGAAATGCCTTTGAAAAGCTACCCCTCCTACAGATTTGATTCGGTTTCAATATAACTGGAAACACAAGTAGACTAATTTAAGATAAATACATTTTGTACTAGAAAAGTGTCTTTTTTCTCAAATAAAATATTATTTGCAGTTACATAAAAGGCCGTAAACTTGGATGTGATGTCTATTTAAGTATTTTATTTATAAACTGTCCGTACATTCTCCAGACAAGTGATACTGTCAAGTGTTTACAAGTATGCAGATTCATTGAAAAAGTAATGGAAGAGCCCTAATAAATCGATTTATTGCAAGGAAATACCCTCAATGCATCTTGTCTAGTTTTTACACATAAACTCAAACAGCATTAAGATATTTGTAAAGTGCTGCGAACCTCATGAAATCTTACAAAAAAAATAATTAAAGCTATATTTAATGTAGTTGACCAGCAAAATATTCAACCTGCCGTCCAACAAATTAAATTCTAGGAATTAGAAAAGGGAATCTATATAGATTCGCTTTCCGTTTTTTTTTTTTTTTTTTTTTTTGCAATTTCGACTGGCGAATAAAAAGTTGTACACAACGTCTTATAGTGATCCCTACTTGTGTTATGTAAAATATTAAAAAAAATAAGAACAGGGGATGTCGGATTTACATTTTTCATTAACTTCATGTATGATATGAAGGAAACAATAAATGCAAATTACACAATGACAATAAACTATTTAAATTTATAACACCAAGTAAAGTAAGATTAAACAGTCGATGAAGTGTGAATTACGTGTTAATTTAAAGAAAATACAACGTTTTTCTACGTAATCATAATACGCGTAGATGTTTCAGGAGGCTGATTTTATTTCAAGAATCGAGTTTCAATTGATACAATGTATATAAAATCATTATGATCTTTGCTCTAAAGTAGTTCAAGCAAAAAAAGTAACTAAGAGAATTTCATTTGTTTAAATTAGAAAAATTAATGTGTAAGAGTAGGTCACACGTTAGAGGTCCTAGTCAAAATGCATTTATTAAACAGCCTGAACAAAATCATCAGATCGACGGAAAAAAATAACAACCCCAGACCAAACAAAAAACTATTTATCAAGAAAGTGAAGACAAAAATAAGAATGTTTGGAATATTAACTGTGGCGCGGCTGAATAAATATTTTCATTGTTCTATTTCTGATGACTAATTGTGTAAGTACAGTTATCCTGTTTCCTGTTACACACAATTATAAGTTTGTGATTCATATTCCTCCCTTAGAACATACTCGTCTGATTATTTAAAATTTAATGTCCCAAATATATATTTTTTAAGAACGTTTGAATGAATAAATTAAGATAATGAGATCTATACATCATGAGGTATGTGAGCAATTCCTCCTTCCAGTTTCGTTTCTCAACTTGAGCTATTTTGAGTCTTTTGAGTAGAGAACTATTTTGATGCTCTATTTCTCCGTTGGCTTGAGGCCATAATAGTGTTGTCTTTCGGTGAGATATTCCCTATTCCTGTAAAAACTCCTTGAACTCTCCACAAACAAATTGAGGTCCATTATCAGTCCTTAAAGATAATGGAACACCATGTGTAGCAAAAGTACTTTTCAGACTTTGAATCACTTTGTCTGTTGTCGTTGATCTCATGATGGTCACATCTACCCATCTTGAATAGTAGTCCACAAGAACAAACAAACTGTCCCCTGATGGCAATGGTCCCAAGAAGTCAACAGCCAAATCTTGCCACTGTTTGGAGGGTAATTAAGTCATTGCAATGGTTCTGGATTCATTGGTCTAGCTACCAGTTGACATCCATAACATGACTTACAGTGTCTCTCTATATCTTTGTCTATGCCTGGCCACCATACTTTCGATCTCAGACGTTGTTTCATCCAAACGATACCAGGATGACCTTCGTGTCCCAAATCCAGTATTTTCCCTCTCAGAACTTCAGGGATCACAATTCTAGTTCCTCTCAAAACTAAATGTCCAATAGCACATAGTTCATCTTTAACAGGTAAGTATTCCTTACAAGTTATTATTCCAATTCCCTGTAATGAGACACTTCTTCACTTGTACAGGATCACTGTCCTCTGCTGAAGCTTTTTCAATTTCATGGGTTGCCATGGCAACATGTGATGCTCCTTCAGATATCAAACAAATGTATTGCTCTATTTCATCATGTGAAATGGTGTGGTCAGCTTTCTGAAGTAATCTTGAAAGACAATCTGCCACATTTCGAGGTCCAGGTATATACGACTTTCTAGTGGTAAGACTTTAATCGAAAAATCCACCTCTCCACTCGTGCACAAGTTTTTGACCTTGGAAAGAATATGGATTATAGAGGTTTGTGGTCTTTTACAAGTTCGAATTCCTTGCCAAAGAGATACATGTGAAATCTTTCACGGGCCCATACAAGTGCAATAGCTTCTTTCTCCGTTTGCGAATATCTGTGCTCTACATCGGACAAACTATGGCTTGCATAACAGATTACTCTCTGGTCTTTGCCTTGTTGTTGGATCAATACTGCACCAAGTCCAACTTGTGATGCGTCTGAAAAGCATCATCCTGTTCCCATACCCACTGAAATGTCGGTCCTTTCCTTCTGAGTTGTCTTAGCGGCTCTGCAATCGTTGCTAGATTTGGTATGATTCGTGTATTAAAATTAACAAGTCCCAAGAAACTTCGGATTTCTGCAGCATTCGATGGTTGTGTCTCTTCTAATACAGCTTTGACCTTGTCGTCACCAACACAGATTCCCTGCTGAGATATTACATGTCTTATAAAAGATCTTTTGTAGCGAAAATTTCCATTGTGTGTTTGGAAAGTGGTTATTTTCCTTGCACTAGGGCCCAATTCAATTTGATGGTAAGCCCACTTAATGTCCAATTTCGAGATCACTTGACTCTGATTTAAGTCACTCTAAATATCATCAATTGTCGGGATTGCGTACCTCTTTCGGATGACAGCTTCATTGGCCCTACGCATATCAACGCATAGTCTTATGCCACCATTTGCTTTTGGCACCACTACTACCTAACTCATCCAATTACTTGGCTCGTCAACTTTCTCAATAATGTCATATGACCCTTTATAGTTCCCGTAACTTCTGTTCAACTTTTTCACGTAAATGGTAAGATATCCTCTTTAATGGTTGTACCACGGGTTTCACGCAGTCATCAATTGAAATCTTCAACTGAAAATCTTTCAAAATCCCCAGTCCTTCAAAACTCTCTGGATATTTTGCTTTCAAACTGGCCCTTGTGTCAGTTACCTGTTGCACAAATCCAGATTATGAGTCTCCAGATTTACCAATATGTAAAATCACAAGTTTTGTGGCTGTGTCTTTACCCAAGGGCGGTTGGCTATTTTCTTCTATCACATAAACTGTAACATCGCGTTGTCACTACCACAAACAGTCACTTGTTCCATAAAATATCTAGCTACGGTAAATGAAATGCGACTCCCATACCCATATAATTTCATGTTGGTCAGTTGTGAGGTACAGCTGAATTTTTGTTCCTTTAAATGTTCCCATAAGCATCGATCAATAATATTAACGAAAACACCGGAATCAATGATAGCTGAGATCTGAACATCTCCAACTTCAATGTCGATCTTACTTTGTTTGTTACCAATAGTGTCCGAAACTGTAAAAACATTGTCATATTTCTCCAGTTCTTCAGGATGCTCAGTCGGGGTATCATTCACTTGCTTTACATAACTCCGTTTCTTTTTTCTTTTTCCTTTGAAGTCTTTGGAATGTGTTTTACTCCTGCACCATTGAGAAAATTGACCTTCCTTCTTACAGGTACACGCAGTAAATATATAAGCGAGTTACACCGGATGCCATGGGCTTACGATAGGCTACGCATGTGCGAGAATGCAGGAGAGTTCGCATCTTAGGTAACTTGCCCGTAGAATAATTCGCCCTATTCGAATTAAAATATGCCATTCATTGGCAAATCGCGCTTTTAAATCCGTATATCGCATTTACATATTCATAGGCGGAGTTGAATTTCTCTCTTATACATATACTTTTATATACAAACTAAACAATGATTCTGTGGCACAAGCATTTTTAAAAGTAGGGAAAACTTGCAGTATATAGATACATGTAACTTAACAACTTGAATGATAAACGTCAAATAACGACTTGTTCCAGCTTTTAAAAGATAGATCAAGTTCTCACCGGCATTGGTTTTGTGCATCAAGGCTCGCAAAATATTTTTTTATTTCAGCAATCCAATACCGTTTGATAAGGGGGGGGGGGGGTCGGACAAAAAACTTTTTGTGCTACAGAGCTGTAATACGCGTGAACCATCTGATCTCTGTTTTACCCTTGATAGATTTCTTCCGCATAAGTGTCCAGAACAGGTGTCAAGTCCTAGCCATTATGGGTTACATGTATCTAAATAGCCCATTTTTGAAACTGACAAAACTAAAGGCTGCTAATCGGGGATACAATTTAACAATTTTTCTCTGACACTACAATCAGTCATAAGTAGGCAGTACATTGTGAAAATGTGAACAAACCTTCATGAATATTCACTTAGAAAATTTCTTAATTGAATTTCGGTTACAAAAAACATGCATATGGTCCACGTATTGCAGTCCTTTTTTAAAGGACAGCAACTTGTTTTTTTCTTTTGTGGGGCAATCTGCACTTGCATGACAATGTCCCACTCTACCACATGCCCAGCATGTCTTCTTTTGTGAATGAGCAGTCAATTTTGTAGCTCTAACTCGGTTTATCGATGCACCATGACCTTGACCACCTGTCGCTGTTCCCTCCTGAGAATTTCCGGAAATTCAATTTTGGATAGCATCAGCTTGCTTGTCTGCAAATTCCATTGTCTGTGCTAATTTTATCACATCTTCCATTTTTACGTCAGCGCGTTCCAGCTGTTTCTTACGAAGTCTGTGTGACGTACATTTTTCAATCACCTGATCACGAATCATTTCACTTTCATCTGCAAAATTACAATGTTGTGCTTTCTGCTTGAGTCTTGTAATATATTTGTCAATCGATTCACCCTGTAGTTGACCCAAAGACCTGAATACGGATCTTTCATACGTAACGTTTGTATGCAGTGTGAAATGTTCACTCAGTTTTTTCACAGCAACTTTGAACACATTGTTCATTTCAGCATAATTCTCGTCTGGTTCAGGTATTTCAATACTAAAGAAAATATTTTGAACTGCATGATCTGCATGGTGTTAAATAAGTGATTTCAACTGTTTCGGATTAACTGCCCCTTTACCCTCTGCAAAAAGTTCAAAGGACTGCAGCCATTTCTTCCACCGAAAGCCCATGCTGTTGATGTCGCCATTCAAACAAAAGTGGGGAAATCCACCCAAATCTGAAAGATTAGCCGTTCCTTCTTCAGCCATCGTATTATCCTCGTCGCCAATAAATGTCGTCTCACTATGGATTATAACAATTAACCGAGGATAACGATCCATGCAAACTGATGCATTGTCCCAGTAAAAACACGTGCTTAGGGTTCACAATTTATTCAACTACCACAATATTGATGACGTAGTACACAGAATGATGGATAAGACAGTAACTGCATGATATATCTTAGAGTTATCTTTCTTAGAACACATGAAATAAGCCAAACACTACAACCCCAACCCCCCCTCTGGTCTGCCAATGCTTTAACATAATATGGATCAATTTTCATTTAATATAAGTTAATTAAAAGGAATCAATAAATACTCTCCTTAGCATATGCACATATTTATATCATACTGGTACATGGAAGACCAAAGAGATTATACTTAATAAATATCAAATTGACAAATAATTCTTATTTTTCTATACGTGTGATTCGTCCGTACATTTTGTCAGTTACACAGGTAATCACAATGTAAAGAAGTTTACCGTTCGTAAAACAGATATTCGTTCGTTAAGTGTTTGGCGTTCTCTAATATGTGACCTTGTTACACAGATTCCTAAGATGACTCCTACAAGTTATGAATCCACACCACAAAGTTAAAATTGACTACATACTGTAAAAGCAGAAATATTCGTGGGGATTTAATTTCGTTTATTTCGTTGTTAACAATTACCAACGAAATTAAATCCCACACGAAATTTTATATGGCTATATATTGAATAGGGTTAATCTCATAACAACGAAATTTAATGTCCACGAAACTATTTTTAATGACAAAACAACGAAATTTTATCCCCACGAAAATTTGTGCTTCTACAGTATGTATATACGAGGGTTGTCCCGTAAAATCGTGGACAAAGCGTTTTTCTTGAAAAGTAATGGGCGCACAAATCTGAAATTTTCAGTAAATGTTTATTCTTCATATTTAAGTGCATCATTATGTTTTTGTTAATATATAGACAAAAATAAAGATTTTATTATGTTTGAATGTGCACAGGGTACGGTCCTACGGCGCACGGTAAAAATAACAAGGTTATATTATAGAATACAGAAGAATTTATTCATGATGAAAGTTTTCAATACATTAGATTGAGAGTGAAAATTATCATAATGTTGTCGTTTTTATTAAAATTTCAAGGCATTTGGTTAATTTTTTGCAGTTTCCCGAGCATTCGAAATGAGAAAGTGGTAAACACAACACACGGAAAATAGCGATTATTGATCACGTTACAGCGCACTGGAGAGCAGTTTCGTTAGATTAGGACGCTGTAATGACACCTTAAGAGACTTTAAATGAATACAGAAGAAAGAAAATATGACAAATATCACCAGATCTTTAGTATACAAGTTTAATACTAGTATAAGTTTTCTAAGCAAAGTCTTTTTGATTGAGTACCCATGCAGTACAAAACATATGGACAAACTGTTATTGTAATAGCAAAAGACGCTGCCACTGTCGACCGTTGATATGAGATTGTATGTTGGTTGACTGATGGTGAGAATACTGTCCGTAACTTCATAATAAATCTTTAGAAGATCGCATGTATGCGCCAGATTGGTACCTTAACTGGTTATAGACACTCACGTATGTGAATCGATGGAATTCCTAAATTTAAGTGGGACTTATCCAACTTTATTTTAAGCAAAGATGAAACGTGACGCTAGTTTTAGACACTTTGACGTTATCATCCGTGCGCAGTAGGGCGATACAATACATAACATAAAATCGAATAATTTTTTTTATTTTAATGCATGTTGCTCTGTATATTCATAATATATGTACTAAAGAGTAGTGAAATTTTCAGAACGCAGTCATGGTTATTTTCAAACTAGACAACTTGTCCACGATTTTACGGGACAACCCTCGTATGTGCAGTTGCACGCATAAAGTTGTATGTTGTTTTAAATGTATAGCTACTAGAATGTTGTTTAGTATGGTGAAAACTATCTCACGTTAAAAAATGTTCTTTTCGCAGTTACTCTTTTCCGCGAAAAAAATCCTGCGTTTCCGTACAAGTTTTACAGCTTTTCCTTGACTGTGCCTTAAGGGCAGCGGGGCAAAAAAAAAATAAAAAATGCAAAGGTTGGGTAGCAGGAAACAAGACTATTTTTTCTTTTGGCCTTGTAGTGTTTCACAAGCTCAAGGCTTCATTATTTATATATAAGTTAATTGCCTCAATTTATTTTGACAGATTTCCTAAAATCCTACCATCAAATTATCCAGAAGAGGAAAGAATCATCTTCTTAACAGGTTTTTTTTTAAATTATTACATGGGTACATGTATATTCAATGACCCTTGTAAATTGTAAACATTAATTTACATTGCACTTGTGTTCATATATATATTTACTTCAAGTTTTGTATTCATGTATGTATAAACATATCTTTAGAAAGCATTATTTGAACTTAAACACTTCTGGTGTTTTACAAGCTAAAAGACTCATTATCTATATAGACATAGGTTACATGTAACAGTCTTAATTTATTTTGACAGATTCCCCAGTATGTAATATCCAACCATTGTCAGGGAAAGTCTCCTTACAGGTTCTTAAATCTCTTTTACCCAGAGGATATTCAAAGTTTTGTAATTGAATGTAAAAGATAGATATATTTCACAAGTGGGACAGAACTTTTTAATATTTTTCATGAATGTGAAGTATGAGGGGAAAAAAGAGAAAATCTGTCTCAATATCAGGAGTAAAATGAAATCAATATGCAACTACAAAATATTGAACTTTTCTGCTCATAACATTTTTAGCTAACCCAAGTTTAGGTGAGTTTTTCTGATCACATTTTGTTTTCTGTCTGTCTATAAACTTTACATATTGTAGCTCACCTGAACCCCAAAAAATCACATGAACTTTTCTGATAATAGTTTGTATGCTCCCTGTCTGCCTGTCTATAAACCTGACACATTTCATCTCACCTGAGCTCAAAACTCTGTGAGTTCTGATCACATTTTGTCCGTTGTCCATCCGTCCGTCTAGCTGTCCGTCTGTAAACTTTTCACATTTTCAACTTCTCTAGAACCGCTGGGCCAAGGGGAGATAATCAAGAAAAGACAAAAATAGGGTGGGGTCATTAAAAAATCTTCTTCTCAAGAACTACTGGGCCAGAAAAGCTGAAAATTATGTGGAAGCATCCTGGGGTAGTTTAGATTCTAAATTGTTCAAAATTGCTCAAAATTTCCTTCTCATGAACCACAGGGCCAGAAAGGCTGAAACTTATGTGGAAGCATCCTGGGGTAGTGTAGATTTGAAATTGTTCAAATCATGACCCCCGGGGGTAGGGCGGGGCCACAACAGGGAATCAATTTTTTACACAGAAATATCAAGGAAAAATCTTTCAAAATCTTCTTTTCAAGAACCACTGGGCCAGAAAAGCTGAAACTTATGTGGATGCATCCAGGGGTAGTATAGATTCTAAATTGTTCAAATCATGACCCCCGGGGGTTGGGCGGGCCACAGTAGAGGAATCAAAGTTTTACACATAAATATATAAGAAAAATCTTTCAAAATCTTCTTCTCAAGAACTAAGGGGGAATTCGGGTTAAGAATAGCATGGTCAAAGCTTCTCCGGTGAGCGATTTGGCCCATGGGCCTCTTGTCTTATCACCAGTCCATGGGGTTCATAAGACTTAGACAACTTCACTTTTGATCTCAATGAATCTCACTCTTACTAAAAGAATATTTAGTTGAAAAGTGAGACTGAGATCACAAGTGAGCTCATCTAAGTTTTATGCCCCCCTCCTCACACGAGTAACTCAGGTGACTTATTATGTTCCCCAAACGAAGTTGGGGAACATATTGTTTTTACTCTGTTTCTTCTTCTTATTATTATTAAGGTCTTCCGTCTTCACGGAAGACCTTATAGTGATTCTATTGTTTCTTATTATTATTCTTATTCTTATTATTATTCTTTTTTTTGACAAAATTTTGTGCAGGCGATTTCTCGAGAACTATTCAGCGGTTTTCAACGAAACTTTCACAGAATATGTGTTATAATATGAAGTTGTTACTTTTGAAGTAAAATTTGGAAAATACGATTCCGGTTCCAAGTTATGGCCAATTTCCTGATTTAAAAATGCAACTTTGTCGCCCCTTTTTATCGAAAATGGCTGAGTATATGAACTGGAGACTAATTGAAGATGATAGATCATGACTTTGTGGTTTGCAGAATCGTCTTTTTGTGCGTCGTCAGTACTTCCGGTTTGAACCGGAAGGGTATTTAAATAATGCAATTTTCCAACTTTTTTGTTATTTAATATTTTTTTGTAATGTTTATAAATGAAATAGAGACTCATTTGCGAATGCGTTATATGTAATTTGTTTTAGAATCGAAAAAGCCAATCTCGAGATATTTGCATTTAAATATTTGAAGCGGTGTTTTCAATGGCCGAATGGTTAACGCGTTGGATTGTCACGCGAGCGACCCGGGTTCGCTCCCCCATATGTCCGTTTTTTTTTTTAAATCACTTTTTCTGCTAGATTTTTTGCATTTTATTTCAGAATGGGACGGAAGTCCTCTCGTTGCTCGCAACGAGATCGTTCTAGTTATTATTATTATTATTCTTTTTTTTGACAAAATTTTGTGCAGGCGATTTCTCGAAAACTATTCAGTGGTTTTTCATGAAACTTTCACAAAATATGCGTCATAATATGAAGTTGTTACATTCGAAGAGTAATTTGGAAAATTCGCTTCTGGTGCCAAGTTATGGACACTTTCCTGATTTTAAAATGCGATTTTGTCGCGCACTTTTATCGAAAATGGCTAAGGATATGAACTGGAGACTTATTGGAGATGATAGATCATGACTTTGTGGATTGCAGAATCGCCTTTTCGTGCGTCGTCAGTACTTCCGGTCGTTACGAGATGCAAATTTAAAAAAATCGTATTTTCTAACTTTTTTTGTTTTTCAGTATTTTTCATTTTTATTTGGTATGGTAATAGAAGCCCCCCTTATAATGCTTACTATTTAATTTGTTTGAATGTTGATAAATCTAAAGTCTAGATATTTGCATTCAAAAATCTGAAGCGGGTCCAAAATGGCGGCTGTCTCTGTCAACTCCGCCATTTCGCGAGTAGGGGTTTATGGAGGCAGCTGAGCGTTTGATTAAACGATTCTGACATAAGGATACATGAAATGTAAAAAACTACTTCGACTCTCACGTAGTAGTGAAATGGTTGGAGGAGTTACCTCCCGTTACTTGTTTATATTATAATAGATAATCAATGTAAATATTGTAATTAATTGGTCAATTGACTAAAGAATTATACAAGTATTATTGTTAAATGACGTTCTGTTAGAAAATAATAATAGTGTTGCCAAAAGAAAGACAGTCTGTTTTATTTTATCAATATGATATCTGATAACTTATGATCATTGATGAAGTAGAGGTACAAGGGGGCAGTACAGCCAACTGGCTTGTGTCTTAACTTTGGTACAGAAACCAATTGGTTTATCGATCAAATAGGATTGTGCAAAGTTGCCGTAGTCAGTGACTAGTTAAAATGTAGCTGTGTGACATTAGCTATAGGTTTGTCATTAGGACAGAGAAGCTCTTACAAAGTTAAATCATACTGTGTAAGTATATTGTAGCCACTCTGCTAGGGTTATATTGGCAACTTGGTAAGCAGTTATACACCAGGCAGATGTTAAAGGCTAAATCAAGAGGCACCAGGCAGATAGATCTGATGTTGACTTATACAGTCAGTTGTACGAGTATAGTGAGGCAATTATCATATGGCACCAGGCAGGTGCCGATATTAACTGAAGATATATAATTATACAAAGCACTTAGGTCATTTGATTTAAAGACACCAGGCAGGTGTCATATTATTATCTGTATATATTGCATTCAATCATATCCCCAGTAAAACTCGGTAATCCGAGCACGGACTTACTGACCGCTCAGATCCGACACGTTACAGTAGTACGTTGCAATTGAGTGTCAATCTTAAAACTTAATTTCCGTTTCACTGCCTTAGTGTAACTGAGCTAGATACGATATGTAATGTGTATAATGTGTTACATATACTTTCTTAACGTCAAAATAAAATAAAGGCGCTAAGAATGTTTTATTTTTGAATTAAATTGATGCTATCATACCTATCTAAAAGATCAGTCCAAAGAAAAGGCGCAAATATTTACTCGTGGCGTTTGGCGCGAAATTATGAATGCTTTTTATAATTCTTAGACAGGTGAACTGTTGCAAAAGTACCGTGGTATACACAAGTATATTTAGAGCAGTACTCCCAATAGCTTAATGGTTAGCGCGTTGGGGATATAAAAGTGAAAAAAAAACCGCATTCACGTTGGCGACATGGTTTCAATCCTCCTTGTGACCAAAATTTTGAATCTCTTTTCAGCTCGATTTTACGTGGGTTTCTTTTCCTAAAACGGACGGAAGACCTCTCGTTGCTCGCAACGAGATCGTATCTAGTTAAGGTCTTCCGTCTCCAACGGAAGACCTTATTGTTTTCGTTCGGTTTCTTTTTCCCTTTTATCATTCCAACCGATTTTGTGCACGCAAGTTCTCAGAAACGACTCGTCCAAGTTTCACGAAACTTTCAGATCTTGTAGGTATTAATCTGAACCTTATTGGAAATTTTTTTGATTGATGATGTCACTTCTTATCTCGAGATATTTAGGATTTTCTGATTTTCAGAGGGTCGGCTTGTCCAGGAAACTCCTCCGAAACGACTTAAGATATCGACTTAAGATTTTCAGTGAAAATAAAGGAAGGTTTGGTGAGATGTAATTAGGTCTTCAAATCTTTCTAGCGCAAAAGGCGCCTGAGCTCGGTAGGGCCCGAAAAAATGTCTCAGAAATATCTCAGAAAATTCGACACATTTTGTTTTATATCTTCATACCTGTTCATGATTTGTTAAAGCATATTGAAGAAAAATTGTGCAAAATTACAAGACCTTTCATTTGATACCAATAAAATGGGGCTGACCCCTCAAATTAGGGGCTCAGAGGGGCCAAAAGTCTTTTATCTATAACTCTCTAATGATCAATATTTTGTTATATATTACTGAAGCAAAAGTAGTCATCTTAACAGTTTGCAACAATATGAGACAAAACATTGATCATATGTTACGTAATTAGAGGTCACAAGGGGCCAGAATGTCAAATCATTGACGCTTTATATCTCAAAAAGGGGGAATATTTTGAAAAGCAATATTGAACAAAAGATGGTCAGAATAATGTTCTTAACAATATCCATACTTTGAATTTTTGTAAAATGGCCCCATTAAGGACTTGTAGGGGTGGCCCCTAAATATTTCTATTTAGCATATCTCCACAACGAAAAGAAATCTCTGAAAAGATATTGAAGAAAAAATCTTTAAAATCACAAGACCTTTCATTTGATACAAAAAAACGGGGCTGACCCCTCAAATTAGGGGTTCAGAGGGTCCAAAAGTCTTTTATCTATAGCTCTCTAATGATCAATATTTTGTTATATATTACTGAAGCAAAAGTAGTCATCTTAATGATTTGCAACAATATATGATAAAATTTTGATCATATGTTACGTAATTAGGGGTCACAAGGGGCCAGAATGTCAAATCTTTGACGCTTTATATTTCAAAATGTGGGAATATTTTAAATAGCAATATTGATCAAAAGATGGTCAAAATAATGTTCTAAACAATATCCATACTTTGGATTTTTGTAAAATGACCCTATTAAGGACTTGTAGGGGTGGCCCCATAAAATTTCCGTTTAGCATATCTCCACAACGAATAAAAATCTTCGTTTAAATACGTTTAAAAACGAATAAATACGAAACAAAAAAAAATTCAAAATCAAAAGACCTTTCATTTGATACCAAAAAAATGGGGCTGACCACTTAAATAAAGGGCTCAGAAGGGCCAAAACTCTTAAATCTATAACTCTGTAATGATCAATATTCTGTTATATATTACTGAAGCAAAAGTAGTCATCTTAACAATTTGCAACAATATATGATAAAATTTTGATCATATGTTACTTAATTAGGGGTCACAAGGGGCCAGAATGTCAAATCTTTGACGCTTTATATTTCAAAAAGGGAGAATATTTTAGATAGCAATATTGAACAAAACATGGTCAGAATAATGTTCTAAACAATATCCATACTTTGGATTTTTGTAAAATGACCCCTTAAGGACTTGTAGGGGTGGCCCCATAACATATCCGTTAGCATATCTCCACAACGAATAAAAACCTTCGTTTAAATACGTTTAAAAACGAATAAATACTAAACAAAAAAATTTCAAAATCAAAAGACCTTTCATTTGATACCAAAAAAAATGGGGCTGACCACTTAAATAAAGGGCTCAGAAGGGCCAAAACTCTTAAATCTATAGCTCTCTAATGATCAATATTTTGTTATATATTACTGAAGCAAAAGTAGTCATCTTAACAATTTGCAACAATATATGATAAAATTTTGATCATATGTTACGTAATTAGGGGTCACAAGGGGCCTGAATATCAAATCTTTGACGCTTTATATCTCAAACAGGGGGAATATTTTAAATAGCAATATTGAACAAATGATGGTCAGAATAATGTTCTAAACAATATCCATACTTTGGATTTTTGTAAAATGACCCCTAAAGGACTTGTAGGGGTGGCCCCATAACATATCCGTTAGCATATCTCCACAACGAATAAAAATCTTCGTTTAAATACGTTTAAAAACGAATAAATACTAAACAAAAAATTTTCAAAATCAAAAGACCTTTCATTTTATACCCAAAAAATGGGGCTGACCACTTAAATAAGGGGCTCAGGAGGGCCAAAACTCTTAAATCTATAACTTTCTAATGATCAATATTTTGTTATATATTACTGAAGCAAAAGTAGTCATCTTAACAATTTGCAACAATATATGATAAAATTTTGATCATATGTTACGTAATTAGGGGTCACAAGGGGCCAGAATGTCAAATCTTTGACGCTTTATATCTCAAACAGGGGGAATATTTTAAATAGCAATATTGAACAAATGATGGTCAGAATAATGTTCTAAACAATATCCATACTTTGGATTTTTGTAAAATGACCCCTTAAGGACTTGTAGGGGTTGCCTCATAACATATCCGTTATCATATCTCCTAAACGAATAAAAATCTTCGTTTAAATACGTTTAAAAACGAATAAATACTAAACAAAAAAAATTCAAAATCAAAAGACCTTTCATTTGATACCAAAAAAAAATGGGGCTGACCACTTAAATAAAGGGCTCAGAAGGGCCAAAACTCTTAAATCTATAGCTCTCTTATGATCAATATTTTGTTATATATTACTGAAGCAAAAGTAGTCATCTTAACAATTTGCAACAATATATGATAAAATTTTGATCATATGTTACGTAATTAGGGGTCACAAGGGGCCAGAATGTCAAATCTTTGACGCTTTATATCTCAAACAGGGGGAATATTTTAAATAGCAATATTGAACAAATGATGGTCAGAATAATGTTCTAAACAATATCCATACTTTGGTTTTTTGTAAAATGACACCTTAAGGACTTGTAGGGGTGGCCCCATAACATATCCGTTAGCATATCTCCACAACGAATAAAAATCTTCGTTTAAATACGTTTAAAAACGAATAAATACGAAACAAAAAATTTTCAAAATCAAAAGACCTTTCATTTTATACCCAAAAAATGGGGCTGACCACTTAAATAAGGGGCTCAGGAGGGCCAAAACTCTTAAATCTATAACTTTCTAATGATCAATATTTTGTTATATATTACTGAAGCAAAAGTAGTCATCTTAACAATTTGCAACAATATATGATAAAATTTTGATCATATGTTACGTAATTAGGGGTCACAAGGGGCCTGAATGTCAAATCTTTGACGCTTTATATCTCAAACAGGGGGAATATTTTAAATAGCAATATTGAACAAATGATGGTCAGAATAATGTTCTAAACAATATCCATACTTTGGATTTTTGTAAAATGACCCCTTAAGGACTTGTAGGGGTGGCCCCATAACATATCCGTTAGCATATCTCCACAACGAATAAAAATCTTCGTTTAAATACGTTTAAAAAAGAATAAATACTAAACAAAAAAATTTCAAAATCAAAAGACCTTTCATTTGATAACAAAAAATGGGGCTGACCACTTAAATTAGGGGCTCAGAAGGGCCAAAACTCTTTAATCTATAACTCTCTAATGATCAAAATTTTTAATACATCACTGAAGCAAAAGTAGTCATCTTAATGATTTGCAACAATATATTATAAAATTTTGGTCATATTTTATGGATATAAGGGTTGCAAGGGGCCAAAATGCTTTATTTTTTTATGCTTTACGTCTCGAAAAGGGGAAACATTTTTATGAGCCATATTGAACAAAAGATGTGCAGACTATCGTGATAAATATCAGAAACTTTAAATTTGATGAAAAAAAACCTAGTGTCTTTCTCTTTTAACTTATATCTCAGTCAAAATCACATCTCATCTGATCGAGATATTCAACGGAAGACCTACTCGTTGCTCGCAACGAGCTCTCATCTAGTTAAGGTCTTCCGACTTCCTTCGGAAGACCTTATTGTTATTCGTCTGTTTTTTATTATTATTATTATTATTATTATTATTATTCTTTTTTTCATAGTTAGAGCGATATCTCAGCTGTGCGTGGATGGATTTAAAAGATTTTCACAGGGATGATGCATCATGAGAATATCTCCAGACGTGTTTTTTATTTTTTCGAAATTCACTTTCGTTCGCGATTTTTGGGGATTTTTGTTTTTTTTTAAAGGCATTTTGTCCAGCATTTTTCTCAAGAACGGCTTAAGATATGAAAGTGAAACTCACTGAGGTGATAGAAGATCGAACTCCATTATGGGGAACGACCTTTATTTTTCGCCGTCGGCACTTCCGGTCGCAAACGGAAGTGAATTCAAAAAGTCTCATTTTTCAACTTTTTTGTTTTTCAATATTTTTCTTTTTGATTTACAGGGTTTATAGTGTGTCTTATGAGAATTCTAAATATATATTTAGAATCTTGATGCGTGCATTTATTGAAAAGATATGATTGAACCAAACTTTGTTCCACTGTCGGGGGTTCGAATCCCGCCGTGGGCGTTCCCAAATTTTTTCTTTGTTTCTATCATTTTTCAATTGTAAATGACTTTTCTCACTTCTTATAACATGTATGAAATATTTTGCCGATTTTTGAAAGCTATATTAAAAGATATTTTGAGGTTTATCTGTAATAATCATGATATATGTTGAGAGACTGCTGTAAATGAACGTAAAGGGAAAAATACATTCTGAAACCTATTTCATGGGATGACACAGCATAGATATCTAACTTAAAGTCGGTCGGAAGACCGCTTGTTGCTTTAGCAACAAGAACGCATCTAGTTATTATTATTTTTCTTCTTCTTCTTCCTGGGTACTTTTTTTGTCCGGGAATGATCTAGTAAACTGTTCGTCCGATGTAGGTAAAATCTTTTTAGGGTCAGTAGACATGTTGTGTAGATTTGCGGAATCAAGGTCATTTTGCGCGCACGTGCTTGCAAGAGCACGCACGTGCAACACGTGAAATGACCAATATAATAGATATAGCCGCAACTTTTCTATTTTTTGATGAAATGCTTTGAAACTCATAATGTGAGGATATATTAGTAGCATAGACATGATGACATGGTCAAAAAAGCAAGATCTCACGCGCATGCACGTGCGCTTCGCTCTGATTGGCTGAAACTAAAGTCTCAATATCTTTCTTGTTTTTTGACAAAATCCTTTGAAATTTTGAATAAAGGCATGTATTAGGATATCCTACAACGTGATTTATAGCAATTGTCATGAAAACACGTGCATGCACGTGCGCTGCTCTCTGATTGGCTGAAATTTTAAATAGCTATAACTTCCTTGGTTTTCAACCAAACAGGATGGGATTTAGAACATAGATAGATATAATGAACTTCTACAAGAAGGTATGGTCAACATGCACATGCATACACGTGCATGTACATGCGCTGCAATATGATTGGCTTAAAATTTAAACAGTTATAACTCCCTTGGTTTTCAACCAAACGGGGTGGAATTTAGAATATAGATAGATGTAATGGACTTCTACAAGAAGGTATGGTCACCATGTTCATGTATGCACGTGCGTGCACGTGAAATGAGTAAAATCAAAAATACACTTGAATGATGGTATTTTTTAATACTTTTGGATTAAATACTTTAATATTTAGTACATTTAATATAAAGATTGTGTAGACAAGATTATACGGTCATTACGCACATGCATTCACATGCGCACGCGTGCAATGCTAAAATTTGAATGAACTTTGTAAACTTCTGGGTAAACGTTGTTAAAGTCTCAAATGCATAGGGTTTGTCTTATTTAATGAAGTTTACAACGAATATGGCACCAAAAGGGAGTTGGGGAGCGTTTGGGGAACATCTGTAACGGTCCCCGTTACAATTAGCACTAGTTGCTATTTGTTTTTGTCTGTTTTCGTATGTCGTTGAGATTTTAAGCTTCTCTGGAACCACTGAACCAATTTCAGCCAAATTTTGCATATACATGTAGCATAATTTATGAGTGACAGGGAACAAAAATTTAGAATTTCATGCCCCCTCCCCCCTGGAACCTGAGGGGCGGGGCCAAAACCACTAAAATTAATTCAATCTAGAAAAATCTTCTCCTTTACTCATAGCCATCAAACAGTCAAACTTTTTGCATGATTGTAATAAAAATTCAGTCCTCTACCAAAATTGTGAAACTCATGGCCCCGGGGTCAGGGGTTCTGGTTTAAGGGCAGGACTCTTTTGATTATATAATGAAAATGCATTAATTCTTTGAAAATCTGTTTTCTCTGTCCCTGAGTGTTAAACAAACTAACTACGTAGATAAATGTATTAATAATGATAAAAGGTGTCTCTTATAACATGTATAAATTTTGAATTTCATGGTCCCAGGATGAGGGATTCTGGTGTTAGGGTTCGGCTATATTTATTACAGTTGTATATAGTGAAAATGCGTAACTTCTTTGAAAATCTTTTTTCTCTGCCCTGGGTATCAAACAAACTAACTACATGTACATACATACATGTACTAGGATTGGTAATTCGTAATCGGTTAGTCGAAAAAAATAAAATTGAACAAAATTTTCTTTAAATTTTTCGTTTTTCAAACAAGAATATATATATTTCAATATTGTAACAATTAACTGGTTAATCAGTTGAAACTTGTTGCAGTTAACCGATTAGCAATTCTGCATTTTATTTCCATCCCTTAAAAATACTTCTGATGAAAAAAATGTGACTCTTCCAAAATTGTTAGTTTCCTTGTCCCTGGGTAAGGGGTTCTGGTTCCATATTCATGAGACAGACTTAGGCTGAAGTCAAATTTTTAATCGCTGTAGAATGTTTATTAATGACTTGAGATACTAACAATACATAAATGGTGCCTGTTTTAGAGGGTAACAGTTGAAATTGGCACCCCAAGGAAAACTATTGTCAACCGACGCGTCAGCGGAGGTTGACAATGGTTTTCGAGGGGTGCCAATTTCAACCGTTACCCTGCAAAACAGGCACCATTAATTTTATTATACTGAATGTCTTCTTGATTAAGGATGTCAGAAAAAAAATCGTCGATCGTCTTCACGTTCCCGTTTAGAAAGCTTTCAAACTCCCCGCTACTTCGAAAAAGATTTACTGACCTCTTTATTGTTAATTTGATACTCTAAGAGTCCTTTATCATCTAAAGGTTCGTTATTTCTCTACTCTCAAGCATATTTCGTCTGTCGTTTGTTGTTTTCAAGTTAGCTACTTCGGAGACAAGCTTTTATTGACGTCAAGTTTCTCCGGTTCTTTCAAACGCGCAACTAACGTTTTGAGAATTCTACGGTGAACCGCAGGCGCATAACTTCCAAATGGCATGCATGTGGCATTACCGTTGTGTTACCCGTTGCCACGTGTGTTGCTACGGCGGGTAATAGAACGGATTAAACAAATCAGATTGTAGTATTTAACATGAAAGTATAAAAATATATAATGTGCATAGGCGTCGGAATCGGAGGGGGGGGGTGGGTCCCCCTCTCCCTTCGTTATTTGCAAAAATAGACATTATATAGGCATTGAAAGTTGGGATTTACTTTTTTGTTGAGTTATGCCCCCCCCCCTCCCCCCTCACTTTCAATTTGCTTATTATGCTCATATATATGTGGGGAAAAAAACTATAACACTCATACAGAATACTACACATGTTCTACATATACATGTGCAGTACTGTATGTACATGCAGTATATTTGTAGATGTGCATATGCAGTATACAATTTTTACATGTTTTTAAATAAATATTACTAAAACCAAACACTCAATCCTTATAAAAGCTCTTATTCAAATTTTGTGATTTCAAAATGAAGACACAATTTTCTTCCATTTAATTAAATAAGCTGGAGAGAAGTATGTTTTGTAATAATGGTCAACAATAATATGTTCTTTATTTTTATTTACACAGAACACAGACTGTAACAAGATGAATGGAGGCTACATGTACATGTATACAGTTGTTAACAGATACAAAAAATCAGTGTTGTAATGGTATACAATTCTCTGTTACTATTTACAACCATGTCACAACACACTGTAGAAAGAAAACATAAATTATAATGTTGGAGTATGCTGTGTAAATTATCAAGTTGTTGAATTCTACTGGAAAAGATGACATGTAATATTTCAAATGGGTTCATATGATACTTTTGTTTTTTAAGTAATCAAAACCTTTAGTATTCAACGATGCTTCAATTTATCAATATGGATTATTTAGATCAGACTAATGGTGAACAGTTGGACCCTGCAAAAGAGAGATTTGTAAAGGATTCAGTACTCAGTGTAAAGGTATTTATGTTTATCTGTGTCTAAATTCAATATAATTCTTCATGTTGATAAAAGTAAGACATCATTGATAAATGCCTACATTATAAAAAGAGAGACGTGTAACTGATGTCTATAATTGTAGTACACTGTTGTAATTTACAGAGAGATCTCCCTGACTGAGGAAATCCACACAGGATTCTGTTTTGAAACATCAGGATAAAGAAGATATAAATGTCTGTGTCTGTGATGTATAGAGCAGTATTACAGAGATCTGTCACAGTGCCAGGTGTTAGTGGGTGTAGTCACATTACACACGTATCACCAGACCGGGTCTGGATCAGTGATAGAAATCTCACTCTAATAAACACAAGAGGGGAGGAACTAGACAGTGTGACAGATATAGGTAGTTATTATGGAGTACACACTGTGAATTTTTATGGTGATTTAATTTATATAGACAGTGAATTAAACATCATTAAACGGTCTAAAGATAAAGAAAAGACGACGATAATAAAGTACAAAACTTCACCATGGGAACCACAGAGTGTCTACAGCTCCCCCTCCACTGGAGACCTGCTGGTCGGGATGTGGAATTCTTACTACACCAATATTACATGTTCAGGCACGGTAGTGCGGTATAACTCCACTGGAGAAAACATCCAGACAATACAGTACAAACACAACACAGGTCAGGGACTGTATAGTCAACCTATCTATATCACAGAGAACCGCCATGGAGATGTTATTGTGTCTGACTGGGGCCGTGATGCTGTAGTGGTGACAGATAGTGGTGCTGTAGTGGTGACAGATCGTGACGGTAATTACCGGTTCTCCTACACAGGTCCTCCATCAGGATCAGGACTAGCACCATGGGGAATCTGTACTGACAAGATGTCACACATCCTGGTGTGTGATGTTAACGCAAAGTCAGTACAGATGTTAGATAGTGACGGTCAATATCTCACAGATATACCGATATCAAAACACGGGATAGACACACCACTGAGCCTGAGTTATGATGATGTCACTCACCTACTGTGGGTAGGGGCAGTCAACAACACAGTCAAGCTATACAGAGTGGTAGATACAGACTCTCTGACTGGTAAGTAATATTGTAGTCTGTTTGATTGTATTTTATAATTATAATATTGATACTAATCAATAACACCATAATGTTAGGGGGATTATTTAAGAATAACTAGTTACTGTACCAGTACATGTACATGTATATATTCAAGTGTTTATTTACCAGACGAGTGTTTAAGTTTAATCACTCAATGATTAATTAGTATGCTAAACAACAAACATGAGATGGTAAAGGGTAAAGATAAAGTTTATGAATACAAACACGATAAAAAGATTAAAAAGAAGTGATAGATTTACATATGTTTATCATTAATTTTATAGTGTCCATGTGTTGTGTGTAGTTCTTCAATCACTGATTCATGTACATTGATGTTTGGTTCATAGATTTTTGTACAATATAAATCAGATTACTGATATACTGTCAATGGTGAATAATTACCAACTTTTGAAATCTTGTTTTGTTTTGTTCGATAAATACAATGAGTGAAGTATGATTCATTTTTGAGAAGTAGTTAGTGAATTAAATTTTTAAATCTTTTCTAATTATTATAATAACAGGCTTAAGTTTTATAGTGTACTAGTATTCAGTTTAAGTAAATTCTACCATGGTTACATTTAAAACAGATGACAATTTGTACATGTTGTACTGATGTTGACAGTTTGATATAGACACCATTGATATTAACACAGCTCTGTCTAGGAATGTTGTGTATTTCTGTAGCAGGTGTTCAGTAAATCTACACTGTGTACTGAGTTGACATTTTGTGTAGGAGAGAGTTCTAGATGAGATATAGAGATAATTGAACAGTATTCAAGCTTAAAATTCATAATGAAGTTAAAGATTCACTTCAACTTTATGAACAAAAAGTTAAATTCTAAGACACCAAAGAATACGCCTAAATACATCTACAGTGATCATTTTTAGTAACTTGCTTATGAAAGGGAGACAATCCAATCTTGTATTTGAAGGTGAAGAAAAAATTAAGTTACCTCCCATTAAGGCATTTCATTATAAAGGTGTAAAAAATAATTCCTGGAAAAAAATTAGCTTCCTGCCTTAAAGTAGTTTGTCCATGATTACTGCCTGTATCAAATGTAATTACAAGATATGGTGAAGAAGGAAATAATTGTATATATATTTATCATTAGATTTATTCTGTTCATTTGGAACCATATGTATCTCAATTACATGAATTTAAGAGACCGAAAACCCCTAACTGATAATGCACTGAAAGTGTTTTATTTGTACACTGTTATACAAGCATTGAGGTCACTGACAGAAATATGTAGGGTTGATTTTTGTGGTTTACACATATTGGTACTTGGGGGCTGGAGGGAGGCTGGGGGTATGGGGGTTGGATTGGGGGGGGGGCGGGGTATATGGTATATGATTGTCCAAGTTCAAGTTATGTTTTTAATTATTGTGATGTTAGAACTTAAACGACTGAACACTTATACTGCATACACACTATTTATGAGCAAATAATTGGATTTATACTTTTTAGCTCACCTGAACCGAAGGCTCAAGTGAGCTTGTCTGATCACATTTTGTCCGGTGTCCGTCTGTCTGTCCGTCTGTCAGTAAACGATTCACATTTTCGACTTCTTCTCAAGAACCGCTGGGCCATTTTCGACCAAACTTGCCCCAAAGCAGTCTTGGGTAAAGGGGATTTAAATTTGTTCAAATAAAGGGCCATGCCCTCATTCAAGGGAAGCTAATTGAGAATTAGTGAAAATTTGGTTGTATGTCTTAAAAATTTTCTTCTCAAGAACCACTGTGCCAGGAAAGATGAAACTTATGGGGAAAGATCCTCAGGTAGTGAAGATTGACGTTTATTCAAATCGTGATCCCCAGGGGTTTGGCGGGGCCACAATGGCTGACCAAAGTTTCATATAGAAATATATAAGTAAATTCTTTAAAAAATCTTCTTCTCACGAACAGCAAAGCCATAATTGCTCATATTTATATGGAAGCATCCCCATGTAGTGTAGATTCAAGTTTGTTCAAATTGTGACCCCCGGGGGTAGGGCGGGGCCACAATGGCTGACCAAATTTCAAATCATGACCCCGGGGGTAGAACGGGGACAAACTTTTGGATTTAAACTTTTCAATAGTAAACTAATTACTACTTTTTCCCAGCCACAATGCTCGGGTGAGTGATGTGGCCCATGGTCCTCTTGTATTTTTTATTTACGCCCCTGGCCCACTCTGAAAATTGTGTGTGTGTCACGGTTTTGTGTTTTTTATTGGGAAAGGGGGTGTCCTTGTAAATTTCATTGGAGTTGCGTGAGGAAATCTTCCTTGACACAAAGGTTGCATACCAAATTGTGGAATATTATAACTCTTATAGGTCATGTGAGTTTGGCTAATGGCTAAGGTCATCAGTACTTTGTTAAAGTGCATTTTTAATTTAAGGTACATTCGCCATGGATATTTTCTTGAAGCAAGCAATTTAACATTGATTTGTCATCCACGTGATGATTAAAAAGCTTATCATTTGATCTAAGGTGATATGTCACCAAAAGTTATGTTGGCGAGTTACAGGCAAAATAGAAAATCATTTTTGATATAGTCATACTCAAAGAGTGCTAAGTAAATTATATCTTTAGGTAAAAATAATTATGAAAAATGTACTGGTATTTAATATTTTAATATTAATAATTCTAAAATTGATAGAAGTAATTAATGATAATTATTAATTTATTTTTGTATTGTTTGAATGTATCGTATACATGTATGTCAATGTATTGGTAACAATAAATTCCCATACAATTACATTTAATCATTGTAGATCATAGATCTTATAGTAACCTTTTATCAGCACCATTGACAAAATGTACTTCCTTTGTATATCTTGGCATATATATGATATAATCACATATATTGTTCTTATAAATGTAAATACATGTAATATCTAGATTTCTTTTCTTAGATTGTCTGGACTCCAAGAATTTCTGCTCCAATATACTTCAATATCATAATAATTAATGAATTTGTTATATTTAAAAAAAAGAATGATTATTTACAATATAAAACTTTTATTTCTAACAGGAGTCCCTCTGGAGAACATCAAATGTAGAAAACATCCCAGAATTCCCCTGGACCAGTTCTGTACCGCGTGTGGTGTTCCCTTGTGTGTGGAGTGTACCAGCTCTGAAGATCACAGCAGACATGACCTTAGAAATATAGAGACATTGTTTGACAGCATTCACAGGATAGAATGTACATATGTATGAGTTTGAAGCTGTTTTAGAATTTGATACATGTAGCAAATGAAATATATTTTAAAGAATGACTTTCATTCTGCTTTAATTATCAAATAAAATATTTATTTCTATGACCTTTCATGGCCTGAGCCAAACACCAAATGAGTAATCTGATCAACGACTGTAGGCCCATCCATTTAATAATCTGCCTTATTGTCTATAGGTTTGTCTGTAACAAACATAAAGGAGGTATATATGGAGATCACGTTGTTATTTGTCTGTCTAGCTGTTCATTTATGTCTGTACGATTATGTCCAAATCAAGATTTATTATGGTGAAACTCCTGTGATCGGGAGTTCGAATCTCGACTGCGACTGACCTAGTAAGTCAATCAAATGGGTAGTAAAAGTTCCTTTGCCATGCCCTCAGCACATGAAGTGAAAGTTACAGGTCTTTCGGATGAGACCTTATAAACCGATGTCCCTTGTCACGCCAGGTGTTGGCAAGATAAAGAACCCTCACTGCTCAATGGCCCTAAGTGCCGAGTTAAGATCAAAATTTGAAGAATTTCACCCGTACATGGTGACGTCACCACATGAGTGAAATATTCTCAAATGGGACGTAATACAACATACATTCAATCATTCAATTATCTGTATATATTTCTTGTTTATTTGTAGATGGAGATGAACTTTTGATGTGCCTTCTTCTTTCCAATTCTTACAAAATAAACATGAAAGACGAAAACTGGATGACCAAATATAATTCTGTTGCCAAAAGTTTTCGTTTGAAGGAAATCTCAAAGCGATTTGGTCATGAAGATTTAGAAAAATACGAACCAATCATGAAACTCAATGAATCGGAGATCAGTTATTCCAATGAGCTCTTCAAAAATATCAGTTTCCTGAAATTCTCAAAGAAGTCTGGCTTCACTGAAATTTTCTTGACTGGGGCAGAAAAAGAAAACGTAGCTGAGTACTGTAGATCGTGGAATTATCGGAGAAGAGAAGACGAGGTTTGCTGTTGGTTACTACCAGATAAAAATGAGGCATTTTTAAAATGTCT